>NC_089585.1:100120958-100420958 GCF_019320115.1 Miscanthus floridulus
AAGTGGAACTTCACGTCGATGTGTTTGCTCTGGTCGTGTAGAACTGGATTCTTCGCGAGGGCGATGGCGGGCTAGTTGTCCACCATCAATGCTGGTGGGTGAGCTTCCACGCTGATCAGCTTGCCCAGCAGCCGGCGTAGCCACACCACTTGGCACGTCGCTGTGGCCACCGCTACGTACTCTGCCTCGTACGTAGATAGCACCACCACCTTCTGTTTCAGCGATAGCCATGAAATTGGAGCCGACCCGAGGAAGATGAGCACTCTAGAGGTGCTCCGTTGTCCATCGATATCCCCCACCATGTCTGCATCGCTGAATATAGTGAGCTACAGCCTACTCTCGCCGATCTTTGGGAAGATGATCCCCTGATCTACCGTCCCCTTGACGTAGCGCAGTAGCCGCTTCACCGTAGCCCAGTGATCCTCCCCGGGATCCTCCATGAAGCGACTGACGTAGCCCACGACGAACGCAATGTTCGGCCTCATATGGACTAGGTAGTGTAGACTGCCGACGATGCTCTGGTAGAGTATTGCATCCACCTTCGCCGCGGTGCTGGCCTTCGTCAGCTTTAGCCACTCCTCCATCGGAGTCACGCATGGCTTGCACTCAGTCATGCCGCTCTGCTCCAACAGCTTTGAGGCATACGCGCTCTAACCGAGTGTGAGTTCCTCCTTCCCCTGTCTCACCTCGATGCCAAGATAGTAGGAGAGTGCGCTGAGATCGCTCATTCGAAAACGAGCCATCATCTTGCGTTTAAAGCTATTGATGTCCTCTGTTCACGCACCGATGATGATCAAGTCGTCCACATACACGCCGACGAGGACCTCCTCCTTCCCCTGTCGTCGTGTGTAGAGCGCGTGCTCGATTACGCACCACTGAAACCCAAGCTCGCCCAGCATGGCGTCAAGCTTGGCGTTCCATGCTCGTGGGGCCTATCGTAGCCCGTAGAGCACCTTGCATAGTCGGAGCACCATGTGCTCCTCTCCCTTGATGGCGAAACCTAGAGGTTGTCTGATGAAGACCATCTCCGCCAGCTCACCGTTGAGGAAGGCCGATTGAACGTCTAAGTGATGGACGCACCAATCCTTTGCTGCTTCCAAAGCTAGTAGCAAACAGACTGACTCCATGCACGCTACTGGCACAAAGACTTCCTCAAAGTCAATGCCCTCACACTGAACAAAGCCTTGGGCAATGAGGCATGCCTTATGCTTGACAATGGCGTCGAGCTTGTCCCGCTTGACCTTGTACACCCACTTTAGGCTGATCGAACGTCATCCTGGAGGTGGATCGATGAGCTGTCATGTTTCATTTTCCTTGATCGCCTTCATCTCCTCCAGCATCGCCCGTCGCCAGTTTTTGTCATGCTCGGCCAGCGCCAACGTGGGTGGTTCCTCTGTGCTGACGGGCAGTAGCTCTTGATCATTGAGCAGCCGACCAGCTAGGCCTAAGGGCCCTATGCCGCCGACGATGTCGTCCAACCTACGGAACCACACCTCCTCACCTTCGTGGAAGGCATCCACGAACTCAGTGATGTCACTTGAAGGTGAGGTGAACTCAATCAGTGTTGATGGAGTTCCCTATTTCGCCAGAGTGCTTGGCACAGCACCTGGAGTGCTCGACACTCTAGTTGTAGTGCTTGGCACTACTCTTGGACAACTCATCACTACTCCTATAGTGCTCGGCACCACTGTAGGAGTGCTCAACCTCAGTCTTTGAGTGGTCGGAACCACTGCAAGACCTCTTGGCTCCGCTACGGGAGTGCTCGGCACCCGTCCTAGAGTGGCTGCCACCACTGTAGAACCTCTCGGTACCACTCCTGGCATGCTCGGCATCCCTCCAGGAGTGCTCGACTCTATTGTTGGAGTGCTCGGCATCCCTCCCGGAGTGCTCAACACCTCTTCCCCAGCGTCTCCACCATCGTGGATGACTAGGTGCTCGACAACGAAGGTGCTGGTGAAGCCGTCATCTTCCCCCGTGCTCGGACTGTTCCAGTCCCAAGCCGCCTTCTTATCGAACACGACATCGCGTGAGACAAGCACCTTGTCTTCGTGTGGGTCGTAGAGCCGGTACGCCTTAGTACCCTCCGCATAACCTAGGAACACCATCGGTGTGCTCCTGTCCTCCAGCTTGGTAAGGATCAGCTTTGTCTTCCTGACGTGGCCGATGTAGCCGAATGTCCGGAGGAAGGACACTCTCGGCTTGCGCCCATACCAAGCTTCGAACGGCGTCTTGCCCATTAGGGCCTTGGTCAAAGCATGGTTGAGGATGAACACCGCCGTGGTTACCGCCTCACCCCAGAATCTTGTGAATTTTTTTTTAATTTTAACATTTTTTTTGAAAACTAATTTTAAATCTAACACGGTAGGTTTTTTTAAAACTAACACTTTTGGCCGTGCCTATTGTCCTGGTGTGGCCAAATGCCTATGCCACGCCATGCATGGTGGCGCGGCAGCGAGCTGATATGGCGACGACTGGAATCGCTAACCGCTGATGGGGCAGGGCCTGCCGTGCCACTAATCTTGGTGCGGCACTGCCGCGCCCTGATCCATGGCGTGGCAGAGCCGAATAAATATCGCAAGCAAGCCCCTCGCCCGCACCTGCCCACCCGCCGCCAGCCGCCGCCCGCCCATCGCCAGCGCCCGCAGGCGGCCACCCTCGCCCATGCCGCGCCCGCCTGCACACGCGCTGGCCGTGCTCGGCCACTCCCGCCACGTAGCGCCCGCGCCGGCAGCGTCACGAACGTCGGCGCATCAAGGCCGCCCGCTCCTAAGGTACGATTTCATGTTATTTTGATTATTATTGTTTTAGGATAATTAGTGATTTAGGATAATTAGTAATATAGGATAGTTAGGGTTTTAGGATAGTTAGGTTAGTGAATATAGGATAATTAGTAATATAGGATTGTTATTGATTTATGATAGTTAGTGATTTAGGATAGTTAGGTTAGTGAATTTGTTTGTGGTTTAGTAGGTAGTTTTTAGGTTTGAGGTTAGGATTTTGGGTTTAGGGATTGATTAGGTATTTATTATTTAGTTTATAGTTAGTTATTTAGTTAGGGATTTTGGGTATAGGTACTAGTTTACAAATGTCGGTACTTACTAGGGCGTGATACGTCGATTTTGATGACTTTATGAAGTTTCGTCAAATGCTTATATTCCTAGTGAAGTTGTGATGAGGACATCACTTCTTCAGAGGTACCCGCTGATCCTCCAACCGTCATGCAAGGTCCAATGACCCGGGCTCGAAAGCGATAACTCAATTTAGAGGTGAGCTCGTTCTTAAGCGATACTTTTCATACTTTTGAGAATAGACTACTACCTAAAGATGTTATTTTGCTTAGGAACATTGGAGAGGGTCATGAAGGACTTATAGGAAGTGGTGGAGGTGATGATGACCAGCAAGGACGTCCAACACAAGCCAGAGGCCCAGTCCAATAAGAATTCGAGTCTGTCTCGGCCTCTAGGACCAGTCTGCCTTAAACTGGTCACCCAGGATGCATCCAGACTCCATTTTCGACGATCCACATATGGATGGAAAGCTAATTTAATAAGGAAGACAATCTAAGTAGTCTCACGTCAAAAGTAGTTCGGAATCAACGGAAATCGTCAAAACAAGTCAGCATCCAGAATCTGTCAGGGTGCTGCGACACCGTCTTTTGGTCCGTTGGACCGTGTATCGTGTTTGGGCCCATTAGGGGCGTGTCCAGGGGTCTTGCATGACCCTAGAGTCTTCATAAACAACCACTGCTCCTCCATTAGGGTTTAGGTTTTGCTTAGATTAATCTGTCAAGAATAGTTTCGCCATTCATCGGTTCGTGAGACCCCAACTTCGTGAGTTTAATCATTCATCTGCAATTTGGTTGTGTTCTTTCTTATTCTTGCTTGTGTTCTTCGTTGCACAGGCAGGGATTAGCCTTCTTGGCAAGGTCAACCTAGTCTATGACTCGATTGATAACCAGAGGAGTTGTGGTGCTAAGATTGCAGGGTTTGATCTTTCGATCTAAAGCCGGATCGATGTGTCATTCTCCACCACAACGATAGTTACCACCACCTGATGGAAGATCAGGATCCCCGTTTGGCACACCAAAAGTGCCAAATGTAGTTAATGACAATAAATGCTTTAATTGTGGAGAGCCGGGACATTACTCCAACAGATGCCCCAAGAAGACGGCTAACTCACAGCAGAATTATGTTTGGGGAAAGGTGAACCACGTGACTGCTGAAACAGATCAGGAGACACCGGATGTGGTGATCGATACGTTTCTGGTCAACTCAAACTTAGCTACAGTACTTTTTGATTTTGGTGCTTTGCATTCCTTCATAGCATATACATTCATAAAGAAGCATGGTATTCCAGTAAGTGTTATGAAGAAACACATGTTAGTAAGCTCACCTAGAGGGGTAATGAAAGCAGAGTGGATATGCTTAGCTGCTAGTCTCAGCATAAGGGGGTCGAATTTCAAGCAAATCTTGTAGTCATAAACTCCACTGGTATTGACGTCATCTTGGGTATGGATTGGCTAAGGTTGCAGAAAGCAGTTATTAATTGTGGCAATAGTTCTGTGAATCTTACCACTTCACCTGGAGAGGAAGTTGTGTATGTGGCAACTCAGTCAGCTATAGAAATCTGATAGGTTAATCAGTTGGGGGGCACAACCTTAGAAGATATAAGGATAGTAAATGAGTACCCAGATGTCTTCCCTAAGAAATTGCTAGGTATGCCACCTGAATGAGACATCGAGTTTATAATTGAACTTTTACCTGGAACTGCACCCATAGCTAAGAGACCCTATGGAATGGGAGTGAATGAATTAGCAGAACTTAAGAAACAATTAAGGGAATTGTTAGATAAGGGTTATGTTCAACCTAGTTCTTCACCTTGGGGTGCACTAGTACTGTTTGTAGAAAGGAAGGATGATACACAGAGGATGTGCATAGATTACAGGTCACTTAATGAGGTCACAATTAAGAACAAGTACCCACTGCCTAGAATTGATGACCTATTTGACTAGTTGAAAGGGGCTTGTGTGTTTTCCAAGATCGACCTTCGATCTGGATACCATCAGTTGAGAATAAGGCATACTAACATCCCCAAGGCTGCTTTTGTGACCCGATATGGACTGTATGAGTTCACAGTCATGTCTTTTGGTCTGACAAATGCACCTGCTTACTTCATGTATCTGATGAACAAAGTGTTCATGGAGTACCTTGACAAGTTTGTCATTGTGTTCATTGATGACATATTAGTGTACTCTAAGAATGAAGAAGAACATGAAGAACATTTGAGATTGGTGTTGCAGAAGCTTAGAGAACATCAGCTTTATGCCAAGTTTAGCAAATGTGAGTTCTGGCTAAAAGAAGTATGTTTTTTTGGTCACATAATCTCTAATGGAGGAGTAGCAGTAGATCCCAAGAAAGTTAGAGATGTATTGAGCTGGAAGCCACTTAAGGATGTTAGTGAGATTCAGAGTTTTTTGGGTATGGCTGGAAAATTATAGGAGATTCATCGAGGGATTCTCTAAGTTAGCCAAGCCCATGACTGCCTTGTTAGAAAAAGAATGCCAAATTTGTATAGACTAAGCAATGTTAGGAAAGTTTTGAGGAGTTGAAGAAGAGACTGACTTCTGCCCCAGTGCTTATCTTACCTGATCTCACCAAAAGCTTCTCTATCTACTGTGATGCCTCACAGCAAGGTCTAGGTGGTGTTCTTATGCAAGAAGGCAGAGTTGTTGCCTATGCATCTAGACAGCTGAGAAAATATGAGTTAAATTATCTGACTCATGATCTGGAATTAGTAGCTGTGGTGCATGCTCTCAAGATTTGGAGACATTACTTGATTGGTCAGAAGTGTGAGATTTATACGGACCATAAGAGTTTGAAGTACATATTCACGCAGTCAGATCTGAATTTGAGGCAACGCAGATGGCTAGAGTTAATCAAGGATTATGATTTGGATATACACTATCACCTGGGAATGGCTAATGTTGTAGCAGATGTCTTGAGTAGAAGGAGTTATGTGAACATGGCCTATACAACTCAACTACCTGAAGAGTTGTGTGAGGAGTTCAAATACCTAAATTTGGGTATTGTGGCCAACACCATGGAGTTAGAGGTAGAACCTACTCTGGAACAAGAGATTCGTAAGGGACAGCTGAATGATGAGAGGATCAAAGATATTGCGGAATGTATAGTGATTGGTAAGGCCCCAGGATTCCACATGGATGATCAAGGAATGGTATGGTTTGGCAAAAGGATTTGTGTACTAGAAGTGAAATCTATTAGGGAGTCTATCTTGAGGGAAGCTCATGACTCAGCCTATTCCATACACCCAGGAAGTACTAAAATGTATCTTGATCTTAAAGAGAGATACTAGTGGTATGGACTCAAGAGAGATGTAGCTGAACATATGGCTATATGTGACACGTGCCAAAGAGTAAAAGCAGAACATCAGAGGCCAGCAGGTTTGCTACAGCCTATGAAGATACCCAAGTGGAAATGGGAAGAAGTTGGAATGGACTTCATAGTTGGATTACCCCATACACAAAGAGGATTTGACTCTATCTGGGTAATTGTGGATCGTCTAACAAAAGTGGCACATTTCATTCCGGTCAAGGTAACTTATTCAGGTGCAAAGTTAGCAGAGTTATATATGGAAAGGATTGTATGTTTACATGGAGTACCAAAGAAGATTGTTTCGGATAGGGGTACACAGTTCACATCACATTTTTTGTAGAAATTGCATGAGTCCATGGATACGAAGTTGAACTTTAGCCTAGCTTACCATCCGTAGATAGATGGACAGACCGAGAGAACAAATCAGATCTTAGAGGATATGCTAAGAGCTTGTGCTCTACAGTATGGGACAAGTTGGGATAAGAGTTTACCTTATGCCGCATTCTCCTATAATAATAGCTACCAAAAGAGTCTTAAGATGGCACCGTTTGAGGCATTGTATGGCAGGAAGTGCAGAACCCCATTGTTTTGGAATCAAACAGGGGAAAGTCAAGTCTTTGGACCAGATGTTTTGCAACTGGCAGAAAAACAAGTAAAAACAATAAGGCAAAACTTGAAGGTTGCACAGTCTCGATAGAAAAGCTATGCGGACAAGAGGAGAAGAGATTTGGTGTTTGAAATCGGTGACTTTGTCTATCTCAAAGTTTCACCTATGAAAGGAGTTAAGAGATTTCATACCAAGGGAAAGTTGTCACCTAGGTATGTGGGACCATTCAAGATCAACAATAGGAGAGGAGAAGTTGCTTACTAGCTAGAATTACCGGAGCAGCTCTCAGGTGTTCATGATGTCTTCCATGTGTCACAACTTAAGAAATGTTTGAGAGTACCTAAGGAACAACTACCTTTGGAAGAACGGGATATCCGAGGGGATCTATCATACAAAGAATACCCAGTGAGAATCTTGGAAACAATGGGGAGAATCACAAGGAGCAAAATAATATGGATGTGCAAGGTTCAGTGGAACAGACACTCAGTGGATGAAGCAAATTGGGAAAGAGAGGAAGATCTGAGAACTGACTATCCCAATCTCTTTAAACCATTCGAATCTCGAGGACGAGATTCATCTTAAGGGGGTAGGTTTGTAACACCCAAAATTCTTACTACAAATTAGCAATTAATTCTTATCCTTTAATACATTTTCTAGGTATTTTTTTAACTTAGGCCAAATAATAAATAATGGATAAATAAAATAAACTATAAGGTTTAGAAACTTGTTTGTTACATTTATGCTAAAGCATATTGGTTTTGGATGAGTGTAGGGTTTGATGAATTGAAGTTGAATTCAAATCACATTTGAATTTTGACTTAAAACTAAAAATAGAGGAAATAGATTTGGAAAATGATTTGATTTTGAAAAATTCATCTTCTTCCATTTTGGCCCAACACTAGGAATCGGCCCAGTCCCCAATTCTTCTTTCCTTCCCGTGCTGGCCCACTGGCAGCCCAGCAGCGCCCTTCCTTCCTCTTTTCTTTTTTTCTAGCACCTGGCCTGCTTGCACAAGGCCACTCGGCAGCCTGCCCCACACTGGCCCGCAACGGCACCGCACGTGGCCCAGCCTGCCACACCAGCCTTCTCCCTTTTCCCCGCACCGGCTCACAAACTGCACCACGCAGCCCACTCGGTGGCTTGCCGCACCGGCCTCCTCCCGTGCGCGCACACACACCAGCGCGCGACCCAGCCCAACACCGTGGCCCGCAACGCTACACTCGCCACTCTCTTCCTTTTCTCCCTCACTACCCCATGGGACCCGCCCGTCAGCGCCGGCCCTTCCTTCTTCCTCGCGCTATTCTTTCCTTTCCTGCTTCCGGTGATGGCGCTCCCGATGGCAAGCCACCGCGCCGTCACCCACAGAAGGAAAGCAACCTATTCCACCTGAATCCGGCCGCTTCCCTTCCTTATTTCTCCCACCACCCAGCCTATAAAACCTCAAGCTGAGCCCTGCCTCCTCTCCCATCCTCTGCTCGCAGCCGAGAACCACCGCCGCTGTAGCTTCCCCTCTCCCACGCCTCAAAGCTCGACATCGACGCCGCTCGAAGCTTCGCCTTGACCACCCGCGCCCGTAGGTATCTCCCTCTCGTTGATTTGGTCATGGATTCCTTAGATTGAGCCTCACCCGCATGCTCTTTCTCTCTCTAGAGCCCCATCGCCGTCGACCAAGCCCCTGGAGCCTGTCCTGAACGCCGAGATCACCTTCATCGGACTCGTGGTGAGCTCCTAACCATGCCCATGGTTTCCATTCTCGATTTCACACCCTGGAACGCTGTACCGGCAAACCCCAACCATCGCCGGCCATGGCGCCACCATCGGGTCCTTCTTCCCCGGTGACCCGCTGCCCCTGTACATGCCTGCGTCGTCAGATCTAGACGGGTGTCCATTATTACCCCGTACTGGTTCGGTCCACCATGGGCTGTGGACTCGATCCACATAGCTGCGTCAGCACCCACATCAGCGTGCCCATGCATGCATGGTGCACCGTGCCTACCAGAAGCCGCCACGTGGCCACCCAGTCAACAGCCGTAGTCAAATCACGGTCAGCCACGCGCATTTTGCAGAAAACCTCCCCTATTTTCGTAGAATCAACCCACGGTACTCATCAGTTCAAAAGAATTTCTATTCAGTCCTGTTTTTATTTAGTTAAGCCCCTGTACTTTCCAAATTTAATGCCCGCAGTCCTATAACCGTGATAATTTATATTTTTAATTGTTTTAATTCAAAAATAGGTTTAGTTTATTTACAGAAATGCCATTACATCTTATTTCATGCATAACTTTCGTGTTTTAAGTCCGATTTGATTGATTCTTTCGCTCATGTGTTCGTAGCAATGCGTAGAATAGATTTGTAAGCTTTTCAACTTATGTTTTCACTGTTTGGTGTACTATTCTAATGGAAGTCTATCTTGTATGCATGTAATGATTGATATGATGCTTGATTGATGATTGGATCACGATTAGAGGGTGAGCTATTTGAGGTGACTAAGGACCCCCAGCAAGATCAGCAGTACTCCTAGGACGACTTTGAGGAAGGCAAGCGTACCAAAGGCCCCTTGTTACCTATGAACTATTACCACTTATATTCATGCATGTGTTCAATTTGAAATGCCTTTAAGGACTTTACCTAGATGATTCCTTGTACCACATATCCTTGATACCTGAGGTTGTTGGGTAGGCATTTTGGATAGATGCTGCAGCGTTTAACATGAAATAATTGTTAAACATGATTAAAGGTTATATGCAATGTGATAAAATAGAGCTTTTTAGCAACAGATAGGGGCTAGAGTATGGGGTTGAGTACTCTAGTGCCTCTCCATAAGGATTTAATCCTGAAGCGGCAACCCAGGAGGGACCGTACAACCCCGAGTATCACATGGCTCCGACTTTAACCTATTAACTAGATTATACTAGCTCGTCTGTAGCTCCAGTAAGGGGTAAGAGGGTATCTTTCCTTTTTCTGTTAGGGTGTGCACCATGCTGCGATGCCCACGCGTGCCATTCCTTTGTAGCTACGACTTGTTAGTGCAACTAGCTAAGGGTTTCATAGTGAAACTCTACCACACTTCTTGGGAAGAGGTGTAGTGGGTCTCGCGAACCCCGGCATTGGGAATCATGGCTCAGATGGGTAAAGATGTACAATTTCTGCAGAAATAATTAACCTGTTATAACAGCCATGCTCACGGATACGAGTGGTCTGGATCCTTCAAGATTAGTGGTTACTATGGATGATGGATGGTTGGGAATTGAGATAAACTTGATGATACTTTAATATCACTTGGGAATTGGGACTGTTCATTAAAGTAGTGATTCAGGATGCTAAAATTTGATTAACTAAAATTGCAAACCGCAGTTAAACAGTGTCAAGCCTTTTTGAGCCTCATAGATCCCTTTGATATACTTGCTAAGCATGGTGAGCTTACACTTGCTTTACATCTAATGAAAATCCCGGATGGGTAACAGATAATGGATATGAAGAGTTTTCAGAGGATGTCCAGGACTACTAGGGAGACGTTCACCAGTTGGAGTCCCTATGGCAGTTGGGCTAGTTATTCCACTGTGATTGTAATAATATTGCTTTTGAGCAAACTTTGTATTAACTTTATGATGAGATATGCGATGTAATAAGTACTTTACTTTGATACTATTGCAATTTGTGATATATGTGTGTGTTTGGACATCCTGGGCGCACATATATGAGTACTTGGTTTTGCTATGCAAAATTGGGTGCGACAACCATCTTTTTTGGGTCATTATGATGCTGAGGGATATCTTGATTGGGAGATGACAGTAGAACAAAAGTTTAGTGCCCACCTTGTACCTAAGCAGCATAGAGTTAGACAAGCTACTAGTGAGTTTAAGGATTTTGCCATTATTTAGTGGAATGGGCTAGCTGCACAGAATGCTTTACCTGGTATGTGGGAAGAACTTAAGGTAGCTATGCGTGATCGTTTTGTTCCTCCTTCTTATCATAGAGACTTGTATAAGAAATTGATGCATTTAGAACAAGGAGATAAATCTATACAGGATTACTATGGTGAGCTCCAAAAGGGATTGATACGCTGTAGTGTTGTGGAGGGAAACAAAGATGCCATTTGTTGTTTTTATTCGGGTTTGAGGTGTAAGATTCAGGACATTATTGATTATAAAGAATTTAACACTGTCAACCAGTTGTTTTAGTTTGCTATGCTTGTAGAAAAGGAATTGCAGGGGTGTGAACAGCAGGGCAAGAGCAAGGTTAGCACCAGCACATACACGTCACGCTCGGCACCATCTTTGGGGCTGACCAAGCCAACCACTTTTCGGGCGCCTCCACCAGTGAGCAAGCGACCAACAGCCTCTAGAGTTTCCGCTACACCTAAGGCACCTCTCGCATGACCTTCAGATTTAGGTAAAAATTCTTTGTAGGTGCCTACCAAGAGTTCCTCATCCGTTGCATCGACGGGACACACTTCGGGTATTCAGTGCCACCGCTGCCTTGGCATTGGCCATGTGCAGAAGGACTGCCCAAGTTAGCGGGCATATATTGCTACAGAAGATGGTTACATCAGCACCTCTGACATTGAGGATGAAGAAGACCATGATGCAGATGAGGACGATAGCGAAGTCCTTGGTGACGAGGCCACGATGTCCTATAGGAGCATCATTGTACAGCGGGTGCTCAGCTCACAAGTCCAGCAACTTGAGAAGGTACAACGCCATAACTTGTTCTAGATTTTCTTCGTCATCAGTGACCGTCGAGCACGTGTCATTATTGATGGAGGTAGCTGCAACAATTTGGTGAGTTTTGATTTGGTCAAGAAGCTTAGCTTGACCACACGCCCACACCCATGTCCATACCATATTCAAAGGTAACACAAACTTGCAGAGTTTCATTTTCTATTGGTTCTTATGTTGATTCTGTTGATTGTGATGTGGTACCTATGCAAGCTTATTCACTCTTATTGGGTCATCCTTGGAAACATGATAATGATGCTACACACCATGGTAGAAGTAATAAATACACTTTTGTGCATAAAGGAAAGAAAATTAATTTGGTACCTTTGACCCATGCTTAAATTGTACAAGCTGATAGAGAATACGCTGCTAGTTTCAATGATGTTCAATCTGAAAATTAGTAAGTTGCTAATTCTATTTTCCCACCTAAAAAGGATAAGTCTACATCTATTTCTAAGGCTGAGGGGATTAAATTGAAGGGTGGTGTTATGCTTGCAACAAAATGTGACTTTGCTGAAATTTCTGATGATGATATTTGCTATGCTTTGGTATGCAAATGAGCTATGTTTTCGCTTGATGATATTGTTAGTTTGGTACCTCCTGCTGTCACTAATCTTTTGCAGGAGTATGAGGACATTTTTCCAGCTGAGATACCCCTAGGGCTACCACCTATGAGAGGGATAGAGCATCAAATCGATTTGATTCCGGGAGCGACCTTGCCCAACCGAGCTGCCTATCAAACCAATCCTGAGGAGACTAAGGAAATTCAGCGGCAAGTCCAAGACCTTTTGGACCGTGGGTATGTACGTGAAAGCCTTAGTCCTTGTGCCATTCCTATATTTTTGGTTCCTAAGAAAGATGGAACTTGGCGTATGTGTGTTGATTGTAGAGCCATCAATAATATTACTATTTGGTATCGTCATCCTATTCCTAGGCTAGACGACATGCTTGATGAGTTGTGTGATTCTATAATTTTCACTAAGATTGACTTGCAAAGTGGCTACCACCAGATTAGAATGAAACTTGAAAATGAATGGAAAACTGTGTTTAAAACCAAATTCAGGTTGTATGAGTGGTTAGTTATGTCTTTTGGTTTGACAAATGCACCTAGCACTTTCATGCGCTTAATGAATGAGGTTTTAAGAGCTTTTATTGGACATTTTGTGGTAGTTTACTTTGATGATATATTGATTTACATCAAGTCTTTTGATGAACGTATGGATCACTTACGTGCTGTTTTTAATGCTTTACATGATGCACGTCTATTTGGTAACCTTGAGAAGTGCATCTTTTGCACGGATCGAGTTTCTTTTCTTGGCTATGTTGTAACTCCATAGGGAATTGAGGTGGACAAGATGAAAATTAAAGCCATAAAGAGCTGGCCGGTTCCCCAAACTGTCACCCAGGTGAGGAGTTTTCTTGGTCTTGTAGGATTCTACCACCGCTTCGTCAAAGATTTCAGCACCATTGCTGCCCCATTACATGAGTTGACGAAGAAAGGAGTGGTGTTTCATTGGGGAGAGGCACAAGAGGAGTCCTTTGACACTTTGAAGGACAAGCTTACACACGCACCATTGCTGCAACTTCCAAATTTTGGTAAGACTTTTGAGCTAGAATGTGATGCTAGTAGAGTTGGCATTGGTGGTGTTTTGATGCAAGATGGTAAACCAGTTGCTTACTTTAGTGAAAAATTGCATGGTCCTGTTCTTAATTATTCCACGTATGATAAATAATTGTATACACTTGTTCATTCTTTAGAGATGTGGCATCATTATTTGTGGCCTAAAGAATTTGTTATTCATTCTGATCATGAATTGCTTAAGTATCTTTGCTCTCAAAATAATCTGAATCATAGGCATGCTAAATGAGTTGAATTTATTGAATCTTTTTCTTATATTATCAAACACAAGAAAGGGAAGGATAATGTGATTGCTGATGCTTTGTCTAGAAGATATACATTACTGTCCCAACTTGATTGCCGAATTTTTGGTCTTCAATCCATTAAAGAACAATATGCGCTTGATCCTGATTTTAAGGATGTGTTGCTTAATTGTAGAGAGGGACGCACATGGAATAAGTTTATGATTAGCGATGGGTTTCTGTTTAGAGCTAACCACCTATGCATTCTAGTTGGTTCTGTTCGTCTTTTGTTGTTGTAGGAGGCACATAGAGGCGGATTGATGGGACATTTTGGTGCCAAGAAGACGGAGGAGGTGCTGTCCACACACTTCTTTTGGCCAAGGATGAGGCGAGATGTAGAGGGGTACGTGGCTCAGTGTGCCACATGTCAAAAAGCTAAGTCGCGGTTGAACCCACATGGTTTGTATATGTCTCTTCCTGTTTCTTCTACTCCTTGGGCAGATATATCTATGGATTTTGTGTTGGGATTGCCAAGGACTAAGAGGGGGAGGGATAGTATTTTTGTGGTGGTTGATCATTTTTCTAAGATGGCACATTTTATTCCTTGTCATAAGAGCGACGATGATGTTCATATTGCTGACCTTTTCTTTCAAGAAATCGTTCGCTTGCATGGTATGCCTTCTACTATTGTTTCAGATCACAATGCAAAATTCTTGAGTCATTTTTGGCGCATGTTGTGAAATAAATTGGGGACCAAGCTACTATTTTCTACAACATGTCATCCCCAAACTGATGGGTAAACTAAGGTTGTGAATCAAACATTGTCCACCATATTGAGAGCCATTTTGGAGAGCAATTTTAAGATGTGGGATGAGTGTTTGCCGCATGTGGAGTTTGCATATAACAGGACAGAACATTCCACCACCAAGGTAAGTCCTTTTTAGGTAGTGTATAGTTTTAACCCCCGTGCTCCTATTGATCTTTTGCCTTTACCTACCACTGAGAGAATACATAGTGATGCTAGAGAGCGTGCTGATTTTATTCGTAAGTTGCATGAAACAACTAAAGCAAATATTGAAAGAATGAATGAAAAGTATAGAATTGCTGGTAGTAAAGGTAGAAAAGAGATTAAACTTGAACCGGGTGATTTGGTTTGGTTACATTTGAGAAAAGATAGATTTCCTGACTTGCGTAAGTCTAAATTAATGCCAAGAGCAACTGGTCCTTATAAGATCATTGAGAAAATAAATGATAATGCCTACAAATTTGAATTGCCACCCGAGTTCGGGGTTAGTCCCACCTTTAACATTGCAGATTTGAAACCTTATTTAGGAGAAGAAGATGAGCTTGAGTCGAGGATGACTCTAATTCAAGAGGGGGAGGATGATGAGGACATCACTTCTTCAGAGGTACCCACTGATCCTTCAACCGTCATGCAAGGTCCAATGACCCGGGCTCAAAAGCGACAACTCAATTTAGAGGTGAGCTCGTTCTTAAGCGATACTTTTCATACTTTTGAGAATAGACTACTACCTAATGATGTTATCTTGCTCAGGAACATTGGAGAGGGTCATGAAGGACTTAGAGGAAGTGGTGGAGGTGATGATGACCAGCAAGGACGTCCAACACAAGCCGGAGGCCCAGTCCAACAAGAATTCGAGTCTGCCTCGGCCTCTAGGACTATTCTGTCTTAAACTGGTCACCCAAGACACATCTAGACTCCGTTTTCAATGATCCACATATGGATAGAAAGCTAATTTGATAAGGAAGCCCATCCAAGTGGTCTCACGTCAAAATCAGTTTGGAGTCAACAGGAATCATCGAAACAAGTCAGCATCTAGAATCTGTCAGGGTGCTGCGACACTGTCTTTTGGTCCGTTGGACCGTGTATCATGTTTGGGCCCATTAGAGGCGCGTCCAGGGGTCTTGCATGACCCTAGAGTCTTCATAAACAGCCACCACTCCTCCATTAGGGTTCGGGTTTTGCTTAGATTAATCTGTCAAGAACAGTTTCGCCGTTCATCAGTTTGTGAGACCCCAACTTCGTGAGTTTAATCATTCATCTGCAATTTGGTTGTGTTCTTTCTTGTTCTTGCTTGTGTTCTTCATTGCGCAGGCAGGGATTAGCCTTCTTGGTGAGGTCAACCTAGTCCATGACTCGGTTGATAACCAGAGGAGCTATGGTGCTAAGATTGCAGGGTTCAATCTTTCGATCTGAAGCTAGATCGGTGTGTCATTCTTCGCCACAACGATAGTTACCACCACCTGACGGAAGATCGGGATCCCCATTTCCATTAAGTTGTTTATGTTACTAGTGCGTGATATGTCTATTAATTTTACTTTGAATATATACATGTGCTTTCATATTGCATAACAAGTAGTTCAAATTTTACAATGCTACATAATGTTAATTTGAATTTTGTTAATTTGAATACTCTAACGCTTTGTTTATCAATTTGTAACAGGATGGCCCCCCATGCAGCACCCGTTGTACCCCATTCTTGAGGTGGAGTACGACGACCAGCACCGAGCACACATCTTGAGTGACAACGATGCAGAGGTGGTCTTGCCTCCTTTGAGGCCCCGCACGCACACCAGGGCGTACTAGTGGGATGAGCATTACATGCCGTACATATGGCGTGCCGGCTTCCTCGAGCTTGTCCGTGTTGTCAACCATGGTCTTCCACCCCTTGACCCAGCACTACTTACTGCAGTTGTAGACAGGTGCGAGTGTATTCTTTGTACGTAAACTTTCTTGTAACAAATTTGAGGCAACTAACAGCCGTTCTATTCTTATAACAGGTGGAGGCCTGAGACCCACACGTTCCACCTACCATGTGGTGAGATGACCTTGACCATGCAGGACGTGAAGGCTATTTTTGGCCTTTAGTTGGGGGGACTTCCAGTGATAGGGATAGTTGACAACGATCACTAGAGGGAGCTGGTGGCTCAGTTTATTGGCTTTCTTCCACCGGACGGCGAGGCTTCCAAGAAAAATAAGTGAGTAATTCAAGCCTATTTAATACTTACATTGCTTTCCTGCAGCCATCAAGTCTTATTTTTTTGGGTCAATTTTAGGAAAAGTTCTAGTGTTTTGTCGTCCTGGATCACATAGTGTTTTGATTACTTGGACCCATAGGCTGAGGAGGCTCTGATCGATAGGTTCACTCAAGTGTGGCTCTGGCACTTTCTTGGTGCTTTCCTCTTCCCAGACACCTCAAGCAACACCATCAGCTGGATCTTTCTTGACATACTATGCTAGCTGTGGGAGAACATAGCGGCGTACAGCTGGGACAGTGTAGTCCTAGCATGGACATATTGACAACTATGCGTTGTCTGCCGTCACACCTCAGGATATGCGAACCTTGGGGTTGCTCCTACCTACTCCAGGTTTGGTGTTGGGAACGATGGCCTATTGGGAGGCCCCTTAATAATGGTTTACCGGTAAGTACTTCGGTTCACTATATTCTTTGAGGCAGTTACATATGATGAGATTATGAATGACTAATTCATTATCGTGTTCAATGCAGCGATGGAACAGGCAGGATACAATCCCTACAGCTCTATTTATCTAGATAGAATCAGAGTTAGTTAGAGGGAATGCGGGGCGCAAGTACATGAAGTACACAGACGGTCTCGACGTCCTGACACATCACCAGGTTACGCTCTCTTTACTATCATACCTATGTCTTGTTCGATGTATACTATATCACAACCTAACTCAATTATGAAATTTCAGGTGCATTGGTGTCCTTGGGATGTTCCGGAGCTCCAGTACTATCTCAGTCCTGTCACTAGGGACGAGTCAGACGAGTATTGCTATGACGTCCCTCTTATTTTCTTCCATGTGGTCGAGATTCACTTGCCCATCAGGGTCTATAGACAGTTTAGAAGAATGACAGGCTACCCACCACCGCTTTACTCCACCAACCAAGCATTGCACGGGTGTGTTATCGATTAATAACAAAGCTACAATTCGGAGGTGTGTGGTACAACTAACATCGTTTTGTTGCAGGTATGACCGTAGGAAGAGGTACAAGACCAAAAATTGGCGCGTGACACACAGTGCGCACATCCATTTATGGCAAAACAGGGTACGACATCCGGTCCATGCGGGTCTTCCACATGACTAGCACACCTTCGACGAGTACCTACGGTGGCTTCACAGGTCTACGAGGACACATATCAAGCCCTTGTACACTGAGGAGGCGATTGACGAGGACTTAAAGGAAGATGTCATCGAAGATGTGTACGACGTTACCACTAGGGAGGACACACAGCTACAGAGAGCCCCGCTTCAAAGATACGTGGTAAGATACATGAATGGTATAATTTGTTATCCTTTTGGTATTAAGTATGTGTACTAAAACTGTCCAACCGTGTTTCTGTACCCAGGCGACACAATTGTCAAGGTTGTCCAACGAAGCAGCATTTTAGCTTCACGAGTCTAGAGGGCAGGGGCCAGGCATTCTCGCGACTTTTGTGGAGGTAAACATAAACTTGTCCATTCCAAAAATGTTTGTTCAGTGTATATGCATTTGGGAAATGCACTAACTTTAATGTCTATTTATGTAGAAGGTGAAGAAGAGCTGCAGGAAGCTAGCTCAGAAGCTAAGCTGCATGGACACTCCTTATGAGGAACCGCCACTCCCAGCGTGGTCGGGTGGCACGTCTTTAGCCTCTTTGAGGACACCAGCCGGCTCTTCTCAGCAGATGACAGGTGCCACTTCCATGGTGCGTACACCACCACATCATAGCGCTGGGAAGGACCCTGCAACCGAGGATGATGAGGACGACGATGACGAGGATGATGACCCCTCAGGCTTCCGCAAACAGCATGACCAGTGGGAAGATTGGGCGTAGGATGAGATCGGCATGTCTCAGCTAGGTGGTGCCCTGCTTGGTACCCAAGGAGCCACACAGTTACTAACAAAGGTAGTTTCTTTAAATACGTATGCTCCATGAACTAATGATCATAAAGAATTATAAGTAATCGTGCGTATCATATACTTGCAGGGTACGAGCCATACGCACCATCGACATAACCATACCGATGTTGGCTACACTCCCAATGTGTTGCCAACAAATCCGAAGAGACAAAGGTGTTCGAGGGATCCTTACACTCCTGGGTCTTAGTTTGTTAGGTCAAACTATTATTGGCGTCCGAAACTTGCAGGCTAAGTTGGTTATGCTATGTCGAACTTATGTCAAACCAATGAAAATTTTGTGGTAGCTTGTGAACTTGCGCACGGACTTCATTTATTTGCTTCATATTCGTTTCTATGCATCGCGGCAGCACTGCTGTCATGATTAGCTTTCCTAGCGTCCCAAGATAGTACACAACAGATGAGCACCGAATAACAATTGAGGATCGCAACTTTATAGTGCATTTCTATCTATTCTATGGAGCTGAAAAGATAGACAGGGAGGAGGAGGCTAGAAGTCGAAAGCATCTGATGAACTTCCACGATGAGTGCGTATGTATATATCCTATAAGTTGTTAAGGAGCAACACCACGAGTCCACGAGTGCTTGTGATCGATTGATTCACCTATAATTAATGTGAGAGGCGTGTAAGAGGGAACTAAAGACAAGTCATTACGGTGGTTAATATGGGCAGTTATTGAAAGGGAAAACACATGAAACATACATCTAAAACGCGTGAAACATCCGGTTGCAAAAGGCTCATCAACACGAAGCTCGACGCTGGCGCAGAGTTCGATGCCATGGAGTGACGGGGTGGTCGTCGGTGCGAAGTTCATTGGTGACACAGGCCTCGGTAGTGGCCGCAATAGGTGGATGGGCGTGTGGCCATAGCGAGTGGCATAGTTCCAAGCACGAGGCACGGTGGAGGTGGTAAACCGTCCAGGTACCGCCACGCCATGCGCCGTGGCGCGGCACTGCCACGCCAAGATCGGTGGCGCAATAGGCCCTGCCACATCAACGGTCGTGATTCCAGTCGTCGTCACATCAGCCAGCTGCCGCGCCACCATGCATGACGCGGCATAGGCATTTGGCCACGCCAGGGCAATAGGCGCGGCCAAAAGTGTTAGTTTAAAAAAAACCGACCGTGTTAGATTTAAAATTAGTTTTCAAAAGTGTTAAAATAAAAAAAAACAATCTTGTCGGCATGCCTTTGGCCTTTATCATGGATCGAGCCATGCCGACCACCGTCTGATGCTGCCACTCCACCACGCTATTCTGTTGTGGCGAGTACGGCGTGGTGTGGTGTCGCGCCACACCCTGATCTGCACAGTACGCAGCGAACTCCACCGAAGTGAATTTGCCACCGTGATCAGTCCTCAGCACGCAGAGCTTCTTGCCGCTCTTGGCCTCCGCGCACATCTTGAACTTCTTGATCGCCACCGCCGCTTTGTCCTTGCTCATTAGGAGTTGCAGCCACATGTAGCGACTGCAATCATCCACGAGCAGGAGAAAGTACCGCCGACCACCGTTTGTGGCTGGTGTGGTCAGCCCGTAGAGGTCGTCGTGGACGAGCTCAAGAGCATCCTTCACGTGATACTTGGCCGTCTTTGGGAATGGTAGCCTCCTTTGCTTCTCGACCAGGCAGCTGTCACACAGCTCGCCTCCGTGCTTAATGTGGGGTAGCCTTGGACCATCTTCTCTAGCCGACCAAGCGCGTCGAAGCTGAGATGTCTGAACTGAGCATGCCACATCCACAGTTCCTCGGTGTGCCTTGCCGCTAGACACATCGATTGCTCTACCTTCAGGTCGAGCAGGTACAACTGGTTCAGGGACCTCTTCACCTTGACAAGAAGTCATCGCTCCCGGTCCCTGATTCTAAGGACTCCATCTTTGATCAGTACATCGCAATCACGCTCATCAAGCTGACCAATGCTGATGATGCTGGAACGCAGCTGTGGGATGTAATATACATCCATTAGCGCGTGGTGCTCCCCGTTCTGGTACCTGAAGATGATGGTGCCGCGTCCTTGGATTGCCACCTGTGAGCCATCACCAAACTTCACCGTACCGGTAACATCGTCGTCGAGCTCGGAGAAGGCTGCCTTGGAGCCCATCATGTGGTTGCTGGCACTAGAGTCTAAATACCACCGCTGCTCCTAGTCAGCGTCCACACATCCAAGGTGGACTTGGGCGCGTGGTTCATCGAGGTTGACAGCCTTCAGGGCCTTTCCAGGTCCTTCCACCATCGTCACCTCTTCCTTCTCCTTGGCCTCAACGTCGTGCAATGCACAAAACGTCGCCATCAGGATAGTGGCCTCATCATCATCATCAGCTTGCGCAAGATGAGCCTCAGCCTTTTTTCTCCAGCTTGCGATTTGGGCACTCTCGTGCCTAATGGCCCATCTTCTCGCAGCGCTAACAGGCGTTGGGGTCGACCTGCTTCTTCTTCTCCGAAAAAGCCTTACCGTGGCGTTTGCCATCGCCACCGCGGCTGGAGGAGGCTACCTTCCCGGAGTTCCTCCGAGCAGCTCACTCCTCTTCTGTCAGCAACAGTTTGCCGCTATCCTTTGTTGTTGTCGCCTGCTCTAGGCGCTCTTTCACCGCCCGCAGATGACCTATCACATCCTCAATGGTGAGGGTGAACAAGTCCAACATCGTCTATATAGAGAGAGCGATCTGGATGTACTTTACTGGCACAGAGTGGAGGTACTTGGAGACTGCCTCCTCTTCGTCGATGGTGACGCCGTGGCTCTTCAGCTTGCTGATGAGCATCTGCAGGCGTACTCTTGCTTTAGAAGCTAGACCGTCGTCTTCTTTGCGCGGTCGGAACCGACGCGCATCGCCGCAATATCCTCCCACGCCTCCTTAGCAGAGCTCTTCGCCCCCAACGACTCCCTGTACTCCGTCGGTACAGCAACGAGGATAGCCTCCAACGCTGATATATTATCTTCCTTATTATCGGTGCCCTTGTCAACAACATTCCAAAGCCGTCGGGCTCTGAGCTTGACGTTTATGGTCACCGACCACTCTCCATAGTTGGTGCGAGTCAGCGTTGGCCAACTGGTGCCGTTGACCTCCTGCACCGTGCGAACAACGACCTCCGGTCGTGGCTAGATAGCCACAGCAGTGCCACTGTTGTCATCCATTTTCGAACCGTTCGTCATCGCCAACGGTTAGTCCAACGACGATGCTTGTACAACTCTGATACCACTTGTTAGCCCATAGGATCACCGGCTCAGGTGAGTCGACCACTCACCAGTCTTGCCGACCATGGCCGAGCACGACCGAGACTGTCCGACCACACACGCTATGGCTCGATGTAGAAGAAGAGAGAGAACAGAGCATACACACAGTACAGACACCAGCGTTGGCCGAAGTCCTGTATAGAAGATAGCAAAACTGAACTCTCTTTATTGAGTTGCAGTGGCAAACTATATATACAACTCTATCCATCTAGTCCTAGTACAGCTGTCCTGCTGCAACAGTGATTAGATAACGCAGCAGGACTGACTTTTGCGCCTGTCCCTGCATGTGGCTACAGTCCGGCAGGTGAGCCGTTCGGCGCCTGCCTCTACGGCGGCTACAGTACTACAGTAGGAAGCATTTTTAGTACCGTATTCCCTTGTTGTGTGTTCACACGAGGAAGCAGCCCAACAAAGTCCCTCTCCTCGGACTGCTCGGATCATGCTCCGCTGTTGCTACAGCTTAAGACTGAACCCTGGGCCATGCCACGCTTCTGGTTTGAGGCTTTCTAGGTTAAGTTGGATGGCTTCGATGATGTAGTCCGGCAGGCGTGGGACTGTGATCTGGCCGGCGTGGATGCATGTCGCGCCGCGCACTGCAAAAGCCCTTAAGAGCTGGAGTATGCACAATGTTGGCAGTGTTCGCCTCCAGCTCTTCATGGCCCGGGAAATTATTGGCCAGCTCGACGTCGTGCAGGAATCCAGGGTACTTTCCTCTGATGAATTGTCGCTGAGGGACGAGCTCAAACGGCACAGACTAGGACTGGCGTCGTTGGCGCGAACGATCGCGCGCCACCGCTCGAGGATACGGTACCTGGAAGAAGGGGATGCCAACACGAAATTTTTTCACCTTCAGGCGTGCCACCGAAGCCGTAAGAATCATATGCCCTCTATCCATCACGAGGGCCAATGGTTCTCGGCAGAGGAGGCCAAACAAGGCGTCATTTACACCTACTACAAGGACATTCTGGGGACATCCTTTCAGCGACTGCATTCCCTACACCTCGATGATCTTCTTCCTCGGCTTGACCTCACCGGCATTGATGCCTGCTTCACCGAGGATGAGATCTGGGCCACGATAAAAGAGCTGCCTCCTGATCGGGCACCGGGGCCTGATGGATTCACTGGCCAGTTCTACAAAGTCGCGTGGGGGGTCATTAAACACGACATCATCCGCGTGTTCACTGCACTATGGTCGCTTGATGCCAGGAGTTTCCACCTTCTGAACGGCGTTCTGATGGTTCTTCTACGCAAGAAAGACGACCCAACACGCCTGAAAGATTACAGGCCTATAAGCCTTATGCACAGCGTTAGCAAGCTGTTCGCCAAGTGTCTGGCCAAACGCCTGGCAGCGAGACTAAAGGACATCGTCGCACCGAACCAGAGCGCGTTCATCAAGGAACGATCGATCCATGAGAATTTCAGGTCGGTCCAGTTGGCTTGTCGTTGGCTTCATGCCAAGAACTTCCCTGCTGTGCTGCTCAAGGTGGACATCGCGAAGGCCTTTGATTCAGTTGCCTGGCCGTTCTTGCTTGAGGTGCTTGAGCACATTGGTTTCCCCAGGCGTTGGACTAACTGGATCTCCATCTTGCTATCCACGGACAGCACCAAGGTGCTACTCAATGGCAGGCCGGGCGATAGAATAACTCATGCTCGGGGGCTCAGGCAAGGAGACCCAATCTCACCGATGTTGTTCGTGATTGTCATGGAGGCTTTGAACTCGCTCATCCGTGAGGCTGATCGCCGCGCGGTGTTGTGCCCACTGCCTGGTCGGTCGATTGTGCACCGTGCCTCACTCTATGCGGACGACCTCGTCGTCCTGGTCGCGCCGGTGTATGGTGATCTCGATTGCCTGCACCAGATACTTCAGCTGTTCGCTGGCGCGTCTGGACTGGTCACCAACATCGACAAGTGCGTCGCTACCCCGATACGCTGCAGTGAGGAGATGGTGGCCACGGTTCAACAAGTGTTCCCCTGCGTGGTCAGCCCGTTCCCTTGCAAGTACCTGGGCATACCTCTCTCGCTCACACGACTAAGAAGATCGGAGGAACAGCCGCTCATCGACTCAATCGCGGCCAGGATTCCGACGTGGAAATCGGGGTTGCTCACTCACGCGGGACGCGTCCTACTCACCAAGGTGACACTGTCGGCGATCCCGGTTCACCTTAGCATCGCTTGCTGCCTGTCTGCGTGGGCAGTTAACTAGATCGACAAGAGATGTCGCGCGTTCCTCTGGGCGGGTACCGAGTCGGTGTCAGGTGGCAAATGCAAAGTAGCATGGACAACGGTGTGTAGACCAACATGCCTGGGAGGCCTCGGCGTCCTCGACTTACGTTTCTTTGGCTTCACCCTACGGTTCCGTTGGGAGTGGCTAAGACGCACGCAGCCGGATCGTTGCTGGACGCGCTTGCCGGGCAGAACCGAGAAGAACGTCGAGGCAATGTGTGCGCCGTTAGTCTGTCGGTCGTGCATGGAGATGGTGGATCGGCAAGGATGTGGACGGACTCCTGGGCACCTGTTGGTCCATTACGCCTCTATGCGCCTGACTTGTTCGCGGCTGTCTCCAGAAGAGGCAAGCAAAGGACCGTCAAGGATGCTCTACAACAGAATCGTCGGGCGCGCGACGTCGTGGGCGCGCTCACCACGCAGGTCCTATGTCAGTACCTCAGTGTGTGCCGGCTAACGCGTCAAGTGGCTCTGGATCCTGTGATCTCTGACAGGTTGGTCTGGAAGTGGTCGCCTGACGGCAAATACTCGGCGTCCTCCACCTATCGCGCTTTCTTCGCGGGTTCCACGTCGTTGTTTGGAGCCAGGGAGCTCTGGAAGACCAAGGCGCCACCGAAGGTAAAATTTTTCTTCTGGATCGCCTTGCACCGATGGCTATGGACTGCGGAACGGAGGAAGCGACACGCCCTTCAGGATAATGACGAGTGCGCGCTCTGCGGCCAAGAGAAGGAAACCGTCGCGCATCTTCTGCTCGGGTGCGTTCTCGCCAGACAGCTTTGGTACTGGCTGTTGGAGTCCGTCGGCCTGGTCTCGTTGGTGCCAGAACGGCCGAAGGACCTGGGACATTGTGGCTGCATCAGAGATTGAGGCCGCACCCGGATGCGCGACAGTTTGCTGTTGCTCATCTCCTGGACGCTTTGGAAGGAGAGAAACGGGCGTACGTTCCATGGTGTAGCCTCACGTCTAGAGATCATCTACAAGGCAGTGGTTGAAGAAGCTGAGGATTGGATTCAAGCCGGCTTCTCCGCGTTAGCGGCAGTCTGCCCTCTGTGCTCGCGACATTGTTGGCGCCGGCTGCCGGAACAGCTTACCGACGGCGATCTCTCAACGCTCGGCGTCTGCGCTCGCACACGACGTCGCCTGCTCTCGCTCCGCTCGCTCTGTAACTGAACAAAACGCAAATGGCGCTGCCAAACGTTGCAGCTTTTCTAGCTTTCTTTTTCTCTATTTATTTACGGTGATTACACGATCTGAGACCGACGATCCCCCCCAGCCGTGCACGCCTCACGCTGCGTCGTGCCCGCCTTTAGCGCGGGGATGTTTCCTACATGCACGGCGGTGACCACTCATAGCCGCACCACGAACGCAGCGTGGTTCTGGCCTGTTCTACACCGCTCATCTCACATGCAGCTAAGTTTAGTAATTGAAACATGCTAATGCAACTTCCTAATTACAGAATGATGCTAAGTGCACGAGATTGACAACATTTCACCCCCTAATCTCGCTGCACCTCTATCACACTCAGCTGCTGACGGAGCTCGACGAACCTGACACGCCCAAGCGCCTTTGTCAGTATGTCTACAAGCTGTTCTCCTGTGCTCACATGATCAATATCAACTTCTCCTCTGTCGACACAATCTCTGACGAAATGATACTTTGTGTCGATGTGCTTACTCCTTTCATGGTAGACTGGGTTCTTGCTTAGAGCAATAGCCGATTTGTTGTCAACCAACAGCCTCACCTTTGGTGCTTGTATTCCTAGCAGTTCACCCAATAATCGACTGAGCCAAATGCCCTGACAGGCTGCATTTGCACTGGCAATGTATTCTGCCTCGCACGATGAGAGTGCTACCACTCTCTGCTTCTGTGACACCCAGGTCACTAGACTGTTCCCCAACAGAAACACTGAACCGCTTGTGCTCTTCCGGTCATCAACATCACCAGCTAAGTCACTGTCACTGTAACCCAGCAGCTTAGTTTCAGTTGTGCCCAACTTGTATACACAGCCATAGTTCACTGTCCCTGCCAAGTACCTTAGAATCTGCTTGACAGCTGCCCAGTGTCTTGCTCTTGGATCTTCCATGAATCTGCTAACAATCCCAACAGCAAAGGCAATATCTGGCCTTGTGTTCACTAGGTATCTCAGGCTCCCAATCATACTTCTGTATTTGGTTTTGTCGACTGATGGTGACTCATCCTTCTTGCTCAGTTTCAACCTGTTCTCCATTGGAACACTGCAGGCATTGCAGCCTTTCATTCCTGCCTGCTCCAATATTTTCAGAGTATATGAGCTCTGACATAATGTGGTCATCCCATCAGTTTGATTCACCTGAATTCCCAGACAGTAACTTAGCAGTCCCAAATCACTCATACTAAAACTTCTCATCATCTCCTCCTTGAATGCATTAATGATTTTCTTGCTGGACCCAGTGATTATTAGATCATCTACATAGACCCCAACTAGCAATAATTCTGTGCCTTGACTTCTTCTGTACACAGCATGCTCAAGTGGGTTTCTGACAAAACCGAGTTTCAGCAATTCTTTGTCAAGCCGAGCATTCCAAGCTCTTGGAGCCTGACGAAGTCCATACAAAGCTTTCTTCAGTTTGAGTACCATGCCATTGCCATTCTTGACAACAAACCCAGGAGGTTGCTGAACATACACCTCCTCACTCAGATCACCATTCATAAACGCTGATTTCACATCCATGTGATGCACTTGCCATCCTCTCTGTGCAGCTAGAGCAATCAGCAGTCTTACTGTCTCAATTCTTGCCACTGGGGCATAAACCTCATCAAAGTCCACCCCCTCACGCTGGGCATACCCCTTTGCAACTAACCTAGCCTTGTGTTTGTTGATCTTCCCATCAGGATCTCTTTTGACTTTAAAGACCCATTTAAGCCCAATGGCTCAGTGTCCAGGTGGTAGCACTGACAGCTCCCATGTTTTGTTGGTTTGAATTGAGTTCATTTCAGTGACCATAGCATCCCTCCAACACTGTTCTTGCAATGCCTCTTCCACACTTCTAGGTTCCTCTGCAGCAAGATAACACAAGCCACTATACTGAAAATCATGAGCTTCTTCAGTCTCATCATACAGACTCTGCAGTGTTCTGAATCTCCCTTCTCCACTTCCAGAGTTTTCTGCATTAGAGGGTGGTGTGGCAAAAATCATCTCTTGCTCAACTGGACTGCCAGGTGGTGTGTTTTTATTTGATCCAGCACTAGAATCAGTGTTAAACTGCCATTGATCATGAGTAGCTGGCTCTGAATCAGACCAGCCTGCTGCTTCAGCTCCTTCAGTTTCAGTGACTGCACTGTCAGTTACTGTTCCTTGTCTGGCAACAGTGTAAAACTCTACATCAAAGACAGATGCTGTTGGATCAGGTTGAGCTTCACATTGTTGGAGTTTAGTCCCACATCGTGTAACGATGGTGGGGGAGCACAACATATAAGGTGGGAGAACCCTCACCTATAAGGCTAGTCTTTTGGGTTGAGTAAGGCCCAAAGGCCTTATATGTTGTCAACTCCGGTGGACCTGGGACCTGTAGGAGCACAGGCTCGTGGTAACGAGCCGGGCCGGCTGTAAGCCAGCTCCAAGATCGTGAACTCGATGGTCACCACCGGTTCCAACAATTGGTATCAGAGCCTATGGTCAGAAAAGCTAAACCCAACAAAAAAAATCTCGAGCGTCACACATATGGTGGGGGCACCCCGATGTGTGACTAAGGGGGAGATTGTTGGAGTTTAGTCCCACATCGTGTAGCGATGGTGGGGGAGCACAACATATAAGGTGGGAGAACCCTCACCTATAAGGCTAGTCTTTTGGGTTGAGTAAGGCCTAAAGGCCTTATATGTTGTCAGCTCCGGTGGACCTAGGACCTGTAGGAGCACAGGCTCGTGGTAACGAGCCGGGCCGGCTGTAAGCCAGCTCCAAGATCGTGAACTCGGTGGTCACCACCGGTTCCAACAGACGTCAGTTCAATATATAATCAAACTTTGTAAACCCAGTAGTTTAGGGTTTCCCTGGTCGGTGTGTGCTGGGCCCTCGCCTGCGTTCGCGATCCAGGTCTGTTCATTTGTATGACTTCCAAACCTTCCTCTTAATGAAATACAGGCAAAATGTCCGATCGAGAAAAAAAAAACTAGAGTTTGAGGACTCTCCAGCCTTTTGAGGTTTAAAATAATTGCTCTAACTCCAAAAGAAACCCTCAAATCTTAGCCTCTATACATGCATATCATGCGGGACCCACTCGTCAATGTAACATTCACTCTCTCTCCTTTTTATTTCTTCTTTTCCTTCTCTATACAAGGTGATCCATTGGAGTGTCCCATCCCATTCATCCATCCTTCCCTGTGCCGCCTGCTTCCACCACGGCACGCCGTCCTCCACATTAATGTTGTCCACAGCCACACCACTGGTGACGAGGGTATCAACCCAGTCATGTCTTGTGAGCTCCACGCGCTTCTCGCTCTAGGCCTATCCTAGAAAATTTTAGAGCTTGTGCAACTCTAAAGTGAGGCATTAATAGGTTTACATTAGAGATGTGTTTTTGGTCTGAGTCCTCAAATTTGGATTTAGTTTTTTTTTTGAAACTTCAGACAAACTTTATTGATTCATGAAGACCGTTACATCGTTTACAAGTAGGGAAAAATTTATCGGCCAAAATCTCCTAATATTTCCGATATATCCTTTTTATCCGTAGGTACCGATAAGAAAATATCTATCTTTTTCGTACAAATTTTATTTAAATTCAAATTAAATTTTATTTGAATTTGGTCTGATATTTCCGATATATCCTATTTATCCTCTTTATCTGTGACCCCCGATAAATTTTAATTTCCGAAAATGAAAACCTTGTTTACAAGAAGATGGAAAATAGATGAAGGGGGATCATCTATCTATATCTGAAAACTCTTTTGTAATAAAGCTTGCCTAGCTAACTTATGGGCTACTGAATTACATAGTCTACTGCAATGACTAATAGATATCTCACTAAATTCCTTCCAGAGTATAACAATCTCATCATAGATAGCCACTGCAGCCGTAGCCAAGAACCCTCCACCCTGCATCGTTTGAACCAATTCCATGCAATCAGATTGGATCTCAATACGATTACATCCAATTTGTTGGGCTAAAAGAAGACCATCACGAAGAGCAGCTGCCTCCGATGACGCCACATCTAAGACATGGGGTATGAAACTATGAGACGCCGCGATGAACACACCCCCTGAATCTCTGATGACAGCACCCGAGATTCCCGAATTCGTCAAAAGCACCGTCAATATTAATCATCAAATATCCCTCTGATGGCTTCCTCCATCCCTGATTGATCACAGCCACCGTGCTCCAGTAAAGTAGTTTGCTGTAATTGCTACAATAGACATTGCTGATCTTGATGGATTTTGGATATCTTCTCCGTGGACTAGTTGTCTCCTTTGCCACCAAATGTACCAACATCCAGTGAAAATGAGTTCAGTCCAGCCAATCTTGAGTTCAGTGTCCTCACCGCCCCTTCTGATGATCTCCTGTATCAGCACTGAGCCTGATCTATCAATGATCAATAATTTCTCAATATGGGGCCAGACATCCAGTGCACTCCAAACCTCCCTTGCATGGCTACATGAGAATAGAATATGTCTTATGTCTTCTGCCTCCGTCTTACATACCGGGCAATTTACAATGTTCGTAATGTCCTTATTAGCCAAGATAGCAAAACATGGGATACACCCATGAAGAGCTCGCCATACAAAGATTTTAACCTTGCTCGGATTGAGAGTTTCCTTAATTTTTTCCACACCGGCTGTAGACCTGAGCCTCCTGCCACAGCTGTATAGTTCCTGGACGCAAATTTATGTGCCCACTGACAGTGATATGCAAATTTCACAGTAAATAAGCCATTCCGATTAGGATGCCAGGCAATAAGATCTTCTTGACCACTATAGATTGAAATTTGGAGAATCCGGTGCACATAAACTGACCAAAATAGCGATCTGATCAGCGCCTCATCCCATCTACCACTACTACAGAAATGAGCTTTAGTCCCGGTTGGGAACTAGCTCTACTCCCGGTTTCCCAACCGGGACTAGCAATCCGGGGCTAAAGGTGTTGTTCTTTAGTCCCGGTAGATCCTTCCAGCTTTAAAAAAAATAATGCCTCCCACCGCTGCGTCCTGTGAGATTCGAACCCAAGACCTCATGCACTACCTCGCGCGTAGCTTATCACCTCACCTACACAACACATCTAACAATGAATGGGATGCTTTCCTTTTGAACTAACCCATCCAGGGACCTTTACCAACCGGGACTAAAGGGTCCTTTAGTCCGGGTTGATGTTACCAACCAGGACTAAAGAGTCTACCTTTAGTCTGGGTTGGTATTACCAACCGGGACTAAAGGTTGGAGGACTTTTAGTCCCGGTTTAGCCGTTGGGCAGGGACCTTTAGTCTCGGTTGGAGACACCAACCGGGACTAAAGGCCTTCTAGTCCTGGGGGCAAAAAAATGTCGAGGCTAATGCCAAATTGGAACACCGTTCTAAAGTCTATTCTCTAGTAGTGTACCATCAATAGGATTAATATGTTCATCCACAGTTGAGATCACAATGTTGCCTCTCGGTGTTAAAACTTTCAAATTGTGGCTTCTAGGAATCCAATTATTATTCCATATGTTAATTTGTGTACCATCTTCGACACGCCATATGTAGCATCACTTAAAACATTCAAGGCCTGCAAGCACACTCTGCCAAGTAAAAGAACTCCCACTTTTAAGCTTGGCTTGAAGGAGTCTCCCATCTGGATAATATTTAGCTCTTAACACCCTTGCACATAGAAAATCTGGATTATACAATAATCTCCGAACTTGTTTCGCTAGCATGGCTAAGTTGAAGCTATGGAAATCCCTGAATCCCATGCCCCCTTTATATTTTGGTAACCATAATTTCCACCAAGCTTGTCAATGGATCCTCCTCTTATCATTGTCATCACCCCACCAAAACTGCGATATGGCATCCGTCATCCCTTTGCAAATATTGATTGGGATTTTGAAGACCATCATTGCATATGTTGGCACGGCTTGGGCGATTGATTTGATTAAGATCTCTTTACCACCCATGCTAAGAAGCTTTTTCTTCCGGCCATTGATCCGCATGGAGATTCTATCAATTAGGTGTCTGAAGCAATCACTCCTATCGGCTCCCACCAAAGATGGTAAGACCAAATATTTATCATTTAAAGACTCACTCATAATATCCAGAGTTTCACATACCTCAAGTTTCACATCTGCCTCTGTATTACCCGAGAAAAAGATACTTGATTTAGCTGCACTTAGCATTTGTCCTGAGCTTTGACAATACATATCAATAATATGTCTGAGACAGTCTGCATTAGATTTATCTGCATGCATCAGAATTAGCGAATCATCAGTGAATAAGAGGTGATACACCATGGGTGCCTCCCTACAAACTTTTATTCCCTCCAATTCTCCCCTCTCCTCCGCTTGTTGGATCAAGCTAGAGAGGCCTTTCGCCACAATTAAAAATAAATATGGGGACAAGGGGTCCCCTTGCCGGATACCCCTGGTGGGTGTAATCATCTCTGTCTCCATTGAATTGAATTGAACCGAGTATCTAACAGAGGAAACACAAGCCATAATCAATTTCACCCACCGATCATCAAATCCTAGTTTGAGCATCATTTTTTCCAAGAATACCCATTCGACTCTATCATACGCTTTGTGCATATCCAGCTTTACTGCACACAGCCCGCGCTTTCCTTTCTTCCTCTTAATGGCATGAACACATTCATAAGCAATAAGTATATTATCTGTTATTAAACGCCCAGGCACAAAGGCATTCTGTTGGTCACTAATAACATTCGGCATGACAACCTTCATTCTAGTTGCAAGCATCTTAGAGATCACCTTATAAACAGCATTGCATAGGCTGATGGGTCGGAATTGAGCCACCTTTTCTGGATTGTCAACTTTCGGAATCATCACAATAGTAGTATCATTCCAACCATCCGGAACATACGCTGAGTTTACAGCCTGCAAAACTTCTTGCACTAGATCATCACCCAACATATGCCAAAACCTTTTATAGAATATTGCATGAAGCCCGTCTAGCCCTGGGGCTTTTAAATCCCCAATACTAAAAAAGTGCATACTTCACTTCATCACAAGAAAATGGGGCTAACAAACCTTGGTTCATCTCTGGTGTGACTTTCAGCTTCACAGCATTCAACATGTCATCATTAATTTCATAAGGTTCTGTTTGGAATAGATGGGCAAAATAATTGTGTACCATTGACCGCATGGTATTACTGTCTTCATGCCTTATCCCATTGTCATCGACCAATCCCTTAATATTATTCTTCTTCCTCCTACTAGATGCATAATGATGAAGACCAATCCCTTAATATTATTATTCTTCCTCCTACTAGATGCATAATGATGAAAAAAATTGGTATTACGGTCACCATGCTTTAGCCAGTTAGCACGCGCCCTCTGAATCCATGTTAGTTCTTGCTCCATCAATAGTTCCAGCCGAACTAGGATCTCTTTTTGGGCAGCAACGCTATCATCCGTCAGAGGTCCTCTCTGCACCCTCTCAAGCTCCTTTCGTAAGTTCTTTATGCGGTAGACCGGCCCCTTCAACACCTTCTGGTCCCAAGTATGGAGTTTCTCATGCACATGCCTCGTCTTCTGCATAAAGGATGGACCCTCGCCTCTAGCTGCTGCTCGTGCCCAAGCAGCTTGAACCATCTCTTCCACCGTCTCTTCCTTCAACCAGCGAGCCTCAAACCTCCGGGCACCCCGCTGAGCTGGATCGACCGGAGCAGGTGGACCATCAATTTCAACGATCAAAGGTCGATGGTCTGATTTAGTCATCTCTCTATTCACTAGCCTAGTGTTGGGGAATAGATCATTCCACAACGCATTTGACACTCCCCGATCTAGCCGCTCCCTGATTTTGGATTTAGTTAGAGTTGTTGTAACAAGTTCGCTCTTATTATGGATCTTTACAATCTGGAGTTGTTGTAACAAGTTCGCTCTTATTATGGATCTTTACAATCTGGATTTAGTGTGCTGAATAGGATCCTTGCTAGAGTTGCTCTCATAAGTTCGCTCTTATTATGGATCTTTATAATCTGGTTCCAAGCTGGCCTGCTTCGATCAGCTTTTAAAAACAGGCCCTTGTCCAGCAAAGGCCAGAGTGAAACTTGTCCGGAGACTAAATGGTGCAGTGAAAAACAATATTCCATGCCAGGGCTCTTAGGTCCATCTTAATCCACATGTATTGTGATTAAAATTAGTTGATTTTTCAATCTAATCCAATACATATGGATTGAAATGGATACGAATACATCCAAATAAGCCCTTAGTAGAATATAATAACCGTCTCCCATAATTGCATACATTCATTCATGACATAGTAACTAGATAACACGTCACGCATAGCTTAACCGATAACCGATACAACATAACGGAGCACAAGACGAGCAAATAGGTCTAACGAGTCTCATCTCCAGGATTCTAAGATTATGACTCTAATAATGAAAGTTCGACAGGCTACCCACTGTTCCAAAAACAGCACCAGGGAACCGTATGCAAACACAACTCAGGACATCATGTCATGACATCACATTCTCAAGAACTCCGCAATAACAGAGTATCTCTCAGCTCCTTCCTGGACACGTACAAAGGACGAGTAAGCGTGACCCGACTGCAGCTTCAGACTTCTGCTGCCTCCGGAGAGTTCTCGGGCGTCTTCAGCGGCACGTCCGGTGCCTTGCTTGTCTTGTGAGACTCCACCGCAACCTTGAATTCCTCCCTGGTGGCTGTGTCCTTGAACTTCAGAGCAAATGTGGCAAGGCTGCTCGGTGACTCCCCAATGCTGTTCATGCAGGCAAACGTCACGCCCTTCTTGTCCATGTCCTTGAGTGACATGTCGTTGTAGAGGCTTGCATTCAGGACCAGCCGGTAGTTGCCTTTTGTCCTCATGACAAGCCGGGCTCTCTCACCGCTCTCACCGCCAGATACAGGGACGTTCAGCTTCAGTTCACCTTTTCCTCTTTCTTTCCAGCCCCCATCTAGGTACTCATACAAAGCAGAATCAGCAGTAAATACAGCCTTCTCATTTTCTTCACCGGTTTCAACAGGACCCTCTGTCATAGCAAATTTCTTGGGTGCCTCTGTTGAAGAAGTAGCAAGCGCTGTGGCAGAACTCCCGTTGTTGGCAGCACCAAGATTAAAAGAAGGGAACGAAGAACCATCAGCTTTCAGCCCAAATAGGGGGCCAGAACTTGAGCCATCTTTAGAGGCTGAGCCAAACGAGAATGATGTGCTTGAAAATCCAGTTCCGGTCAGACCTGTGAAAGCATTTTGACCACTTGACAGATTCTTAAAAGAGAAAAGGGGTGCTGCTGATGATGTATGCCCTTTGTTATCAGCATCTTTCTGCTCTGACTCACCTCCATCTTTCTTCTCAGTATCATCCTTGCTAATTTTATCAGCATCTCTCTGCTCATCAGAGAAGCCATCCTTGGTCTCTGATTCACCTCCATCTTTCTTCTCAGTATCATCGTTGCTAATTTTATCGTTATTTCCAGCTTCATCTGCCTTTTCCTTTTCTTCAGCATCTCCCTCTTTTGTTTTGCCCTCAACTTCAGATGGCATGGAGCTACCTTCGTTGGGTTCTCCAACTACCACTTTGTCTCCACCAGATTCATCCTTTGTGTCTTCTGCCTTGTCACTGGTTTCAACAGGTTGAGGTGGTGCTTCAGTTGTGGCAGCGGAGTCGGTATTTACACCAGAGCCTGCATTCTTGTCTGGCACAGACAAAGTATGTTTCCCACTACCATTGCTTCCCTCATCAGCTTTGACATCTGATGGTTGGGCCTCTGGGACAGGGGCGCTTGTTTGAGCATTAGAATCGGTGGGGGCAAATCTGATTGCAGAGAAAGGATTAGAAGAAGGAGCTGATGACGTCTGCTGGCGCCGAACCTTTACAATTCTCCGGGTTGCCATAACTTCCTCAGTAGCTTTCTTAAATGTACCCATCTCTTGCTCTGGTCCGTCATCATCAGGCTCAGGATTATCCTTGTTGATTTGGGTACCTGCAACCCTCTTCCTAGAGCTTGGGGCTTGTTCCTCATCTGCCATCTTCCAAGTTATAGCACCTGAAATTCAAACAAAAGAACTTAGAAACAGTAAAAAGAAATAGTCCCATGAGCCACCAAAAAACAGTAACAGGTAGGGTGCCACAATTCATCAGAAATGAAAATGTAGAGTTAAATCTAAAGATAAGGTTTATATTAGAGTGATAGCTCAATCTGCTTCCTAGTGACACATAAACAGCCAAAAAAGTAGTCCAGGAATTTACATGTTAACATGGTATCTTGGCAGTCCATCAAACTATCAACAAAGAAGAAAAAGAAACCTGACAAGACCTTCCTATATACAATAGAAACAAAGAAGTGCCAAGGGCGAACAAGCAGCACAATCGTAGTGCAAGTGCAATAGACATGTTGCTTGACAAAATAGGAAAAAAAAAGGAAAAAAATTTCAACTTATCTGACATCAATAACCACACAATTTGTAATCTAAAGAAAGAAATAATAAGTTGCTTGACAGTGTATCAGATGTAGTTCTGTGCAAAGTGCAAACAGGAAATATCATCTTGGCAGAACATTGCCAAAAGAAAACTCAAATGGTATCCATATAAACTATCTCACCCGAGACCCAACAATGGCATTAAACTATCTCACCCAGATATTAAAACATGGCAATCGTATCATGTGTTTTGGACCAAGTGGCATGGAGCATGTATCTATATTAAGCCAAAATAAACACAGTTTTTTTAAATCTCCATCTGGTGTCAATAACCAAACAAAATTTTATGATGAATCGAGGAAAAAATATATTGCTTAACATAATACATCAGACAATACGTTCCATCTAGCTGCAAAAAGAATATCATGTTGGCAGAACACTGACAAACCCTGGGCATGGACAAAAACCTTCCCAAACAGTTCAATAAGTTTCAAATATGATGAAATGATGTGCAAGTTAACCTGACATCTGAAACACTAAATATACATATAAGCCCTGTTTTCAATGGCTTAAACTTATAGAAAGCTAGCTTATGGCTAGCTGACCACAAAAGCTACTTTTTGGAGCTCTCATGTATAAAGCAAAGCATTTTGTGTGTGGCTTTATTTTTCTGGCTTCTTCCAGTCAAGAAGAGAAGGCAAGCTGCAGGGCTCCTGCTGCTTAGTGGAACTGGCTGGCCGGCGACAGGGAGGCGAAGGCCAAGGGTCTGCACAGATGTGGGGAGGCACATGGGGTGGTCGAGGGCAACAGCTCCAATCCGCGGGCAACACGTCGATCCAGCGGCGCTCGTCGGTAGGATGGCGCTCAGTGGGGAGATAATCAGTGAGGAGGCAATCGACGAGGAGGCACTCACAGTGGGGAAAAAAGACGAGATAAGCTCCTCACAGGCTGCTTAACGAAGAAAACAGCTCATAGTTGTTTTGCGGGTAAGTTTCGTGTTTGGTTGCTCCACTGTTTCTTTTTCTGGTGAAAAGTTGCTCCAAAAGCAGTTCCAACAGGGCCATACTACATAATACAACCCAGCCAAAGAATCATGTTTAAAATTCCATTCATGTAAACAATATACTGACATAATGCCCCCTGATTTGACTTCTATTCCACTTGCTATATGTAATGATATAACAACATGAGTAGCAATTAGCCCGAAAAAGTACCTTTAATGACGACAAATATGATGAGGTAAGTGATTGAAGAAAAAAAAATCAATTGCTACTCTGTAGATAGTTTGATGGATTCCTTTTCTGTAGATAATTTGATGGATTGTCAAGATAGCATGTTAGCATGTTCATCAAAGAATTTCTGTTGGAGGTAACAGAGAAATAATCAGCCAGGGCAACTCTCCCAGGCGACTGCATTGCAATATATAGAGGATAAGTACTGCATTGATTACATACAGCTCACTAGAGCTTTAACTAGACAGAATAGTTGCCTGGGTACCCGCACAACTCTTGGGCTACCCAAGGACTTAATGACATAGATTAACTAAAAAACTTAAATACACTAAATGTGCCTGGGAAGCAGGGCTTACAGCTACAGTTCTCCCCCTAAGACCTGCTTCAACCCTTCTTGATCTGCTTGATGCCAATTCTGCTTCTCATATCTTAGCTTGGCCTTGCCCAAAGCCTTAGTGAGAATGTCTGCCAATTGATCAGCTGTAGGGATGTACTCAGTCCTGATGCTGCCTTCTTCAATACAATCCCTGATAAAATGTTGCTTAACTCTGATATGTTTGCTCCTGTCATGGAAGACAGGGTTCTTAGCAAGTGCAATTGCAGACTTGTTGTCAACCCTCAGTTCCACAGTCTCCACCTTTCTTCCCAACAAATCAGCCAACAATCTTGACAGCCACAGGGCTTGTGTTGCTGCTGAAGTCATAGCCACATATTCAGCCTCACAACTAGACAAAGCCACCACCCTCTGCTTGATAGATTGCCAGCTGACCAAGCTGTTGCCAAAGAAGAACAGACAACCTGTTGTGCTTTTGCTGGAGTCAATATCACCGGCTAGGTCTGAATCACAGTAGCCCACAAACCTAGCAGAATTTGGGGCTCTTTTGAACTGCAGACCATAGTCCAATGTTCCAACCAAGTACCTCAGCACCCTCTTGACTGCTTGCTGGTGCTCGGTGGTCGGTTTCTCCAAGAATCTGCTCACATAGCCCACTGAGAAAGCCAAATCAGGCCTGGTATGAACCAGGTATCTCAAGCTTCCAACCAGCCTCCTATACTGAGTTGGATCCACCTCCTTGGCAGTGCTATGCTTGCTGAGCTTCAGGCGCTCTTCCATTGGTGTAGCTGCTGGATTGCAATCAGACATGCCTCCCAGTTCTAGGATTTTCTTGGCATAGTGAGTCTGCCTCATGGTGGTCCCATTCTTGCCTTGCTGCACTTCAATGCCAAGGTAGAAACTGAGCAAACCCAAGTCACTCATCTCAAAGGTGGATTTCATCCTTTCCTTGAAAGCCTTTACTTCATCTTTAACTGCTCCAGTGATGATCAGATCATCAACATAGACCCCAACCAGCAACACTGAGCCCTCTGAACCTTTCCTGTAAATTGCTGCTTCATGTTTGCTCTGTTTGAACCCCATTTCCTTCAGAGTAGAGTCCAACTTAGCGTTCCACGCCCTGGGTGCCTGCTTCACCCCATACAAAGCTTTGTGCAGGCGATATACCTTGCTTTCTTCCCCATGAATAGCAAACCCAGGTGGCTGCTGGACATATACTTCTTCCTTGAGCTCTCCATTTAGAAAAGCTGACTTGACATCCATATGATGAACAGTCCATCCTTCCTGGGCAGCTAGAGCAAGCAGCAGTCTCACTGATTCTATGCGCGCAACAGGAGCGAACACATCCTCATAATCAACACCCTCTTGCTGCACAAACCCACGAGCAACAAGTCGAGCCTTGTGCTTGATCACATCTCCTTTCTCATCTTTCTTCAGCTTGTAGACCCATTTTAGAGAAATTGGCCGATGGCCAGCTCGGGGAGACACAAGCTCCCAGGTGCCATTGCGCTCAACAGCGCGCAGCTCCTCTTTCATTGCTGCCTGCCATGCAGGATCATCTTTTGCCTCTGCATAAGAAATGGGTTCCCCAGAGTGGGTGAGGTGGAGCTCTGCAAACAAGCGCTGCGCCGGCGGCGGAACTTCCTGTTCCCCGCCCAATATGCCATCTATGGTACGATAGCGCAGCTGCTCGTCGTTGTGATAAGTGTCCAGCCGTTCCTCATCATCTTCCAAGGGAGTCACGTGCTCCACTTGTGGGCTGGCTGGAGCTGGTGGTGGTGAAGGCGTTCTGGATGTCTCAGACACCTCTTCTCCTGCATCAAGCACCGATTCTGCTGCTGGGAAAGCTTCAGGTGAGGCAGAATGGGGCTGAGGAGATGAGTGTGACTGCACTGAACCTCCAGCTCCAAGGACTTCTTCCTCCCAAGGAAATTCCACCACAAAATCACTACCAGCTGCCCCAGACGTACCTGCTGCTGGTGATGTCCAATCCCAACCTCTTCCTTCATCAAAAACCACATCTCGGCTGACACGTACACGCTGAGATGCTGGATCAAAAACTCGATAGGCTTTGGTTCCTTCAGCATAGCCAATAAATACTCCAGCTTCACCACGATCATCAAGTTTCCTGAGCTGAGACAAACGGCGAGTATATGCCACACAACCAAACACCTTCAGATGGCCAACAGTGGGTGCTCGGCCATGCCATGCTTCATAGGGAGTGACATCACCTAGAGCCTTGGTTGGTGACCGATTCAGAATATGCACAGCAGTCATCACTGCCTCCCCCCAAAACTTGGCTGGCATCTGGCGCTGCTTGAGTAAGGCACGTGCCATGGCCACCACGGTTTGATTTCTACGCTCCACCACGTCATTCTGCTGTGGTGAATGAGAAGCACTGTAATGCCTTTTGACTCCTTCATTGGCCCAATAAGCAGCAAATTCTGCAACAGTAAACTCTCCTCCATTATCTGTGCGCAGAACTTTCAGTTTACGCCCACTCTCCACCTCTGCAGCAGCCTTCACCTTCTTGATAGCATCTGCTGCAGCATCCTTAGATGACAGCAGCACTGCCCACATGAATCGTGTGGCATCATCTACAAGCAGCAGAATATAGCGATTACCTGCCGAAGTTGCTGGTGTAACTGGCCCACAGAGATCACCATGCACCAATTCAAGGTGATCCTGAGCACGATATGTTGCTGCAGCAGGAAATGATCGCCTCCTCTGTTTGGTGGTGACACAAGTGTCACACACTTGCTCAACATGATCGATCTTTGGCATCCCTCTTGCCATTTCCTCCTTGCCAAGCCTCCGCAGGGCCTGAAAATTCAGATGCCCAAAACGCTCATGCCATTGCCACGCCTCCTCATCCCTGCGCGCAGCAAGACACACTGGCTGTGCTGTCTTCATATGCAGTACATACAGCCGGTTCGCGCCACGCCTCACCTTGGCCAGTAGGCGACCGCTGCTGCGTTCCCAAATCCGCAGTACTCCATCATCAATCACCACCTTTGAGCCATTCTCATCAAGTTGACCGAGGCTCATGATCGAGTTCTTCAACGCCGGAATGAAATAAACTCCATGAAGAACACGATGCTCACCAGTCTTTGCTTCAAAAACAATTGAGCCAACGCCCTTGATTTCCACCTTGGACGCGTCCCCGAACCGAACCGTGCCTCGAACGTCCGTGTTCAGGTCTGAAAACAGGTCACGCCGCCCAGTCATGTGGTGTGTTGCGCCTGAATCAAGGTACCAGCCGCCAGCCATCTCTTCATCATCTGCTCCCAGATAAGCACGCGCACGTGGCTCAAAGAACTCAACGCGCTGCGCTGTATAGTTGAGCTCCGGCGTGCTCTGTTCCATCTCAATGAAGCCGTGAGACAGAAACAGAGCTGCATCTTCCTCACACTCAGCAAACTGGGCATGCCCTTCATGTCCTCCTTGCTGCCCAGCTTGGTTACCGCCGCCACGGCCTCCTCCACGGTTTCCGCCGCCGCGTCCACCACGATTTCCTCCCCCGCCGCCGCGCTCTGTTCCATCACGGCGCGGCTGGGGACATTCACGCGCCCAATGCCCTTCCTGATGGCAGTTGAGGCACGTGTTGGGGCCAACACGGCCGGCGCCATTGCCTTCTCCACGTCCGCCGCCACGGCCAGCACCTCTGCCCCGTCCGCGTCCACCTCCGCGGCTGCGTCCTCCGCCACCGCCGCGCTGGTTCTTGAAACCAGAACCGCCAGCTTCTTCTGCGCCTTTCTTCTCCTTCCTCAAACGCGCACGCCACTGCTCCTCAGTGTACAGCAGCTTGCCGTTGATGGACACCGGCTCTGTCACAGCTTGCGCTTCACGGTCATCCACCGCCTTGAGCCTTCCTGTCACCTCTTCAAGCGTGAGCGCCTCGAAGTCGAGGAACTGCTCAATGGCGACGACGATCTGCGCGTACTTGGTCGGCACCGTGCGCAGAAACTTTTCCACGACACGTGCCTCATCGATGTCCCTGTCTCCATGAAGCACCAGCTGCTGGTGCAGAGTTGACAGCCGCAGGGCAAAATCCTCCACCGGCTCGCCAGGCTTGACGTCAATGTTCTCCCACTCCCGACGCAGTTGCTGCAACGTCGCTCGGCGGACCCTGTCCACACCGATACGAGTCGCAGCGATGGCATCCCATGCCTCTTTTGCCGTCGCCTTGTCGAGGAGCGGGAGCCCCAACTCCTTGGGCACAGCAGCGACGATCACCTCCAGAGCTCGCCTGTCGTCGCGAAACTGCACTGGGCCTCCTTCGACAGCTTCCCAGAGGTCGCGCGCCTGCATCCTGAGCTTCATCGTCTGGCTCCACTCATAATAATTGGTCTTGTCCAGCATTGGCCATGATGTGCCGCTGCCGGAATCGCGGTAGACCACCCTGCCTTGCGGCGACTCATAGCGACCGCCGCCACGACGCCTTCGGTCACGCAGTGGTGACTGCGAACGGCGCCTGTCCCGCGGCGGAGTCCGCGGCCGCCGGTTCCTCCGGTCCTCCTCTTCTTCTTCCTCCTCCTCATCTCCCTTCTCTGCTGCTATCTCCGCCCGCAGCTCCTGCGCTGTCCTGGACGCCGCCTCCGCGGCTGCTGCAGCCTGCTGTGCCGCCTTGACAGCCAGCGCCGCTGCCTCCTCTGCTGCCTTCAGGCGCGCAGCCCTGCCAGAGGGGTCGCCCAGCTCGCCCTCAGTGGCTCCCTTGGTCTTCCTAGCCCGGCGCTCAGAGGAGGTTGACGTCATGGAGAAGATGAGAAGGTGAGAAGGTGTCTAACCTAGTCTCTGATACCAATTGTTGGAGGTAACAGAGAAATAATCAGCCAGGGCAACTCTCCCAGGCGACTGCATTGCAATATATAGAGGATAAGTACTGCATTGATTACATACAGCTCACTAGAGCTTTAACTAGACAGAATAGCTGCCTGGGTACCCGCACAACTCTTGGGCTACCCAAGGACTTAATGACATAGATTAACTAAAAAACTTAAATACACTAAATGTGCCTGGGAAGCAGGGCTTACAGCTACAATTTCTCCTAAATTCGCATGTACATGATTCAATCTATCCTAAACAAATATGTTCTGAACATAAAAAAGTCCACCGATCTTGTTTAATGACATGGATCAAAATCTACACCGTTTAGAATTCGCAGGGGCTCAAATTCAGCTAAAAACACTGCAATTTTGGTACCAAATTGCGTTCAGCTAAAATCTACTTCTTGTTTAAGAGACAAAAGCTAATACCGCAGCAGGCAACAGGAGAGAGGAGCAGCAGAACTGCAGAAGGCCCTGCGGCGGCCTAGGCAGCTGGCCAGCTGGGCGTGGGCCGTGGGTGCCTGGGCGGGGGGCTGAGGCGGCCAGGCGGGGGCGCGCCGGCGCGGGGCAGCTGGCCGTCGGCGAGGCGCTCCGGCCTCCGGGTGGCGGGGCAGCTGGGCGGCGGAAGGCGGCGGACCGGGCGAGTCGGCGGAGTCGCGACCCCTGCTCGCGAGGATGGGGACGGCCGGACGGGGGCACAGGGCGACTCGCGGAGGGCGAGTATTGCGGCGCTCGGCTCGGGGACGGGAGCTAGGTTAGTGGGAGTTTTGGGCTGGGCTTTGAAGACCCGTTCCCTGGTAATTCAGCGCCCCCCCCCCCCCCCCCCCCCCCCCCCCCCCCAAGGCTGCAGCTCCGGCCCCCCGTGCGTCAGCCCTTTGAGTCCCTGACAGGTACCCTATACTGCCCTTCTCTGTGTTCTACATTATTCTCCATTCTTTCTTATGCAGATTTGTAATTACCTTCACAAATATGCCTTCATCAGATTAATTGCAGAACAATGTGTTATAATTAGCCTTACCTTTACCTTTTCTCACAATTTTCTCATTGCTTCGGTTGGAGCCTCTTTGTTTTTTGAAGCTAACAAACTAATTTGGGAACCAGTGCTCCTAATCTGTAGTCTAATATATAGATGACAATGTGTTGTACTAAATTGATCCATTGAAGACCTTAATAGGGCACTCTAGAATGGTAAGGTTTCTCAAATTATACGTACTTAGACTGTCTCCAACAAAAAAATTTATATAGGCATTCAAACCCAAAATGGGTAGCAATAGACCCAAAATCAGCCTTCAACAGGGTACCTATACGGGAGACCTATTTTAGGTTGCCTGAGAGGCACAACCCAAATATAGGCATCATCTCTCCTGGAAACCCATTTGCAGAAAGGATTCTATTTTGGGTCTTGTCGTTGGAGAAGATGTCGAATAGGTATTGAACATTTTGCCTGTAGCACTACCTAAAGGACGAATGGGTCTTGTATTTTAGGTGTTATTGTTGGAGATAACCTTAGTGGTATAATAATGCCTTGCTAAGACAGAAGTCATCGGTTAGAATTCGATAAAGTACTTTTCTACTAATGTTCATGTGTCCTATTTTTCCCATGCCGCTAATACACCACGAGGCACGAATTAGTTTCAGACATGATTGCTTCTGAGATTGTTCTGCACCTGCATGCTCTTACATGTCGCCTAAAGCATGCACAATTGATTTGGAAGACAGTGTTTTTAAACCCGGCTATTCTTGATGCCCATTAAGAACAAATTTTTTTTCATATTTTGTATGCCTTAGCTTCAGATACATGAGTCATGACATGAATGCTTTCGAGATTGTTCAGCACCTGCACGATCTTATATGTTGCCTAAATCGTGCACAATTGATTCAGAAGAAAGTAAGAGCATTTTTTCCACATGGCTTTCTTGATGTCATGTGCCAACACAAAATGAATATGCCAAGCAAGAAATTTCTTGAAGCCTAACTATTTTGGTCAGATTGCCCATTACCATTGCCATTTCCTCCTTTTATCTGGTTGCCACGGAACACCTCAATATATTTGATTGGAGTGTTAACAAATGGTGTGATTGTTGAATTATTGGTCTTACAACACATACTCTAGAGTTAGTCATTTTGGTTCTGCTCTGTACTGGTTCTTATGTAAGTGAACTTTCAGTTACGTGCCTATGGTGTGATCTGATATGTAGGGCTAAAATGGAGTTGTTCATATCCAAACCTACCCATGTTGTAATCGGAATTAGACTGACTTATGCCTTGCATTTGCTGTCCCATTGCACAGTAACCAAATGCCCTTTATTATTTTCCGAGCTCTGCATTTACATGAATGTTCTAAATATTATGCCGGGACGTAGGATCGAGACGGCAGACTAGAGGAGATGAATAGTGCTTTCTAAAATTAATTATGCCGGTTAACCGAAACCAATGCGGAATTAAAACTATCGTCTAGCCAAAACTACACCCTTCTATCTATATTCTCAAACACCTTAAAAAGATCTTAAACTAGCAGCTAAGGTGCCAAACTAGCTATAGCTCACCTAACAAATTCTAGGAATAAGGTCACACAAACCTATGCCACTAGTACTTAAAGCAGGAGAGCTCCTATACATGCTAGTAAGCAAAAGCACAAAGCCACCTAAGCTCACTAGCAATACTCAATAACAAGGCTACATAAGCCAAATTATAGAGCGTAAATTACTTAGCTACATAAACTAAGCAATATGACTAACAAGGTTATTCAAACCGAATTAGTCACGTAAGGGAGCTACTTCTATGCTACATAAGCAAGAAGGTAACTAGCAAGTTACATAAGCTAACTAATTACAAGAGCAACTACACAAGCACAATGTATATGAAAGTAATTACAAGCTTGTGTAAGGGGATTACAAACCAACGGGAAGACAAGGATGACACGATAATTTTTATCCTGAGGTTCACGTGCTTACCAACACACTAGTCCCTGTTGTGTCGACCATTCACTTGGTGGTTCGGCGATTAATTGGCACCACACCAAGCCCACACGTTGAGTGCCGCAAGAACCCCACGAACCAAGTGATGATAGCTCAATGACACGCTCAACTAAAGTTGCTCTTTGCGGCTCCCGCGGGGTGACACAATACCCCTCACAAATCACTTCTCCGAAGCACCACACAATCTTCCTTGCGTGCTTCGATGAAGACCACCACCAAGCTGTCTAGGAGGAAGCAACCTTCAAGAGTAACAAGCACCACTGGCTTGCAACACGAACACCTAGTGTCACTCGATGCAACCTCACGATGCAATCGCACTAGAATCGCACTCACACTCAATCGGATGATCACTATCAAGCGTATGTGAGTTAGAGAGCTCCCAAGCACACCTTCACAAGCCACAAAGGCTTAAGGGTGCTCAGTGTGGCAGAACTGTCTAATTTAATGCTCTCCCAAGAGTACTTGTCTTTCATTAGATACTGAGTACCCAAAAGAATGCACTAAATCATGTCGTTCCGTCGAGCACACCCCGATGGAGAACTCAAAAATACACATTTTTCTATCAGGATCATAAATGAGGGTATAAAGCTTATAATATTCTTAACTATTTCTTACATCGCTTTATTACAATATTAGGGTACTTAAACAAGTTGAATGTAATAGTGGAATTAAGACAGTTTTACATGTAAAAGAGTTTATACATTTTAGGTTCACATTTTTATCTTGCAGCGGAGAACAATATATGATCAGAGTTACAGCGGAAATAAAGATTAATGGTGAATCATTAACATAGAGAACATTTATAAACCAGATATGATGACAGATCATAAAACTTTTCTTCTAAAAACTTTTAGTGAGGGTTATAAATAAGCACTACGGTCGTATCGTGAAAGAAATCCTCTCTGAGCCCACTAGGAGGTTTCCACACACAAGAGTCAGCTCTATGTATCCTCCGGTCACCTGCAACAGGGGGAATAAAACCCTGAGTACTCAATTGTACTCAGCAAGACTGACCCGACAGGAGAAAAATAAAAGACTCCAAGGATATGCAAGGCTTATGTGGCTTGTGGTTTATTGCATCTGCGGAAGCATTACTAAACGTGTGTCTTTATATTAAATTTTATTAGCAATCATCATTAGTCCATCAACTATCCATTCTATGTAAGCACCTATGCTGCTATCAAGTAGGTGGTGAGCAATCAGAACCATTTTACCATCTTTTATATTCCAGTTCTTACTACGGTGCTAGACCATAGCCAAGTTGGTACCGTCTCACATAAACAGCGATTCGTGAATCAATGTATCCCAGCTGGGTATCTCGAAACACACGCCCTGTTTGTACCCTAGGCACAAATAAGACCAACCCATCCCACTCCTGTCAAGGGGTCCAGGTCCTCGTCCAAACTTAGACTCTAAGCCCCCACACTTGAGACCCGATCTCAGCATGGTGCTTAGACCTCCACCTTTCCCTGCCTCCAATCAGTCGGTCTAAAAAGAGTCGGAACCCACGATAAGAGCGTAACGAGCCTTCCTGCTCCCATAAGCAAGTATGTGCTCAGGATAATAAGTCTGTGACCTAGACTACCATCCACAGCAACGGACGGTCCTCAATCGACACAAGTGAAACAAGTGCAATCCGAGCCTCGCTCGAATGCCTATCCAAGTCTAGATCCAAAGTACCATTCTGCCTGGTCTCTAATTATCCTTCATATATATTCCATGTGATAGTAATAGAATAACAACAATAATACATTTCCTATTTCTTGCGAGTGACAGGTAATCACTCGACTTCTACCAGATTCTATAGCATAGCAATCTACATGATCCTGACATACTAGTATGACTCATAGGATAAGGATATATATATATATGCAACTGGGTTTCATTTAACTCCTCAAAACTTAATGCACAAGCATAAAATAAAGTACAGAATATTAGAGGTTATGCACCGAGGCTTGTCTAGGCAAGGTATAACCAAGGATTTGCATTCCACCATGGCGACATGATCACAAGGCACTATCCTCCTGCTACTCCAATCATCTCCACGATCCATCATTGTTCCTATTATGACATACGTGGGTGCAATGCAGAGACACAATTAATCAACGGTGACCGCAATTCTTAAAATACGATTACGCCTCGCAAGCTAACGAGCTAGCGCTAATGACTAACGCACTAGGCTACGTATCTGCATTGTCAAGTAAGGCTTCATTTCTGGAAAATGTTTTAGTTTTACAACCCCAAGGTGTTTCGATATTTTATTGATTAAATATATATATATATATATATTTGAACTAGGGCTCATTTAGCTACCTTAGCAAACTAATTATTATGGAGCTACAAAATTACAGTGAGCACCTAAGAATGGTAGGAATTCACTGTGAAAGTTTCAGAGCCGGCACTAATACCAATTTATCATTAAAATTTCTACAAGTTTATATCTTAATAATATTAAGCATCCCAATTTAATTAGATAGCTCCTGAAAATACTATGAAACTATGTGAACAAGACATACCAGCAGATAGATCATGATTTTAGGAACCTAACAAATGAGTTTCAAAATTTTTGCATAGGTACATAAATTGATATTGAAATTACAAGTTTGCTTAGAAACTAAATTAGAAAAATGCTTTAGAAAACAAAAAGGGCCGGCGGCAAGCATTTAGCCCAGCAGCCCATTGCGACCCACATAGAGCGTGGCCGCACGCCAGCAGGCCAACCCAACTGTCCCGCTGCGTGAGCGCTCCGACGCATTTGCAAAAGAGTCCTCAATCTATCAAGTTATTACGCCACACTATGCGCACTATTGCACAAGAGACACGCTTCGCACCTAACACCCTATAAAAACTCATCTCTACAACGGCATACCCCTAGGCACGTGCACGCGATGGCATGGCTCACCGATGGCATATGGCGGTTACGTCGGGCAACCTAGTGGCGCTCCGGTGAGACCAAGGGGTCAACTGAGCTCTATGGCCAAACGTGCAAGGATGGCGGTGGTTGGGAGCTTAACGGTGCACTACCAAGTCCTGGTCTCAACGACGGGTAGAACCATGCGGCGGCATGACTGTTCCAGTAGCCTAAGATACTATCGGGGTGGTAGAGATAGCGGGTAAGGACCAATAGCTCACTGGAATTCATGCTACGGTGATGGTTGAGGCAGAGGAGTGCGACACCCATGCGTCACCATGTCTCTAGCAAGCGCCCTGGCCAAATGACACGAGCACCAGATAGAGGAGGTCAAAGCAAGCTTGTGGATACAAACAATTGAACCCATTCAGACCTTATCCCAATTTCACTGGCACGGTGGCGCACCTGGCCGGTAGCGAGAAAAATGACAAATTGGCCGCCAGTAGTGCTTGGATGCACCAAGGTGAGGGTCAGGCTGCTAGCTTCTTTCCTGTCTAACTGCAAGAACATTGAATTAATGTGCGGTGCCTCGAATCGCACGTATTTGTCATGTGAAGCGGGGCGATTCTGTCGGCGACAAGGGCAGGCGGGGGTGGTAGCTCTTCAAGGCTGTACCTATTTTGGTCGAGGCTACGTTAATGAAGCGAGGTGTTCAGACGGGGAAGACTCAGAGACAGAGCATTGTGGAAGCGTCGTGATGGGACTACTCAGCCATGGCAGGACGTGGGCGGCGATAGTGAAGCAGCAATCATGTGCGGGGCCGTCTCACGGGTCGGTGCAACAAAACAACGCGAGGGAGGGCAGTGACACCACGACAAGGGCATTAGTGCGACTGACTATGGAAGCAGGGAGCGGCTCGACGAGTGGGTGGTTTCAAGCGGTAGAAAGAGTGCCATGTCGGCTAGACAAGGCCATCGCGGACATCGGTCTAGCCCACGCATGTCCAGGACAGCAGCGCACAGGCGACGACCGTGGAAGGTGACCCGACGGCTAACCCCCAGCCCGACGCATGGCCGACAGCCAACACAGGCCGGCCACGAGCATGATCGTGGCCAGGAGTAGCCAGGCATCTGCAACGTGTGTGCATGGTGACTCTAGACTCAGGCTGATCGACCGCCACCGGTGTCACGTACGCATTTTAAAGCAACTCAAGAGTTGTTGATCCTCATGTCTAGAACTCAACCAATTTCACTACTCTAAAGTCTACACTACTGATTACCTAACGAAGCAATCATCAAGATCAAAGAGCAGTTAGGGAGGGAGATACACGAATGCCAACCTGAGCTCATCCCCCAAAGTGCCAGTTCATGAACAGAACGTCAATGACATAGTTCACAGCATGTTTAATGAAGTTTGGGCAATTTTTACGTGAGCAAACATGACACCCCAACACAACAACACCTATGCCATGCTCAAGTACTCACTTTGATGCAATCAACAATACCAAAACACACAACTAGTGTTTAAACATTTTTGTTAGAAATTAAATGTCAAGATAGCATTATCTTACTACTTTTCCCATACTTAGAAAAGTTAAGGTTTCAGTTCGAAACTAACAGCCATTAACACTTTTGTTACAATTTTTAAAAGGACTAAACCCTATTAACTCCAACCCTCAAGCATTTCATGCAATGGTCCATACTCCATACTAACCCATAGGAACAAAATATTTAAGCATTAATTAATTATTTTGCCCACAATAAATCGCCAAAAATAGTACTTTAAATGTAAGTTCAAGTGTTTGCCGTCTTAACGAAAGATCTTATCTTAACTTCAAATTTGATTTTTGAGCTCCCAAGAGCACTAGTTAACAATATTTATTTTAATTTTTTCTCAACCACAAAAGTGAGTCACATAGAATTTGTTTATCATTTTAGGTAAGTTTTAAACTCTTAAACCCAACGAACTTGTTTTGCTAATCTCTTTTAGGTCTTAATCTTGGTGCTAAGCAAGCTCATAACACCAGGGGTGTTACACTCAGAACCAGCCCATGGACAAGCTCCACCTCTATTTATAGCCCCAAGACAAATAGAGCCGTTAGAGCAAAGTATCCCTTTTTTACGAGGGCGCCGGACAGGGTGGTGCCTGGCACCGGATAGGGTTGTGCCCCTCCAATGGTCAAGTCCTAATGGATAATTTGAACTATCCATTGAGCCCCTAGCACCAGACATAGGGTGGGGGGTTCACCGCCCCAGAGGTGGTGGCGACCACCCAGGCCAACCCCCAAAAACTACACTCTCTAGAAAAAAGTGGCGGTGCCACCACCAGACAGTCCGATGACCATGGAGGTCCCTCTTCAGCTCAAAACCAAAACCACCAGATCAATCTTGTAGAGCATTTTCATTAGCTTTTTGAAAAGCCCTATATCATCGAAATCGGAGTTCGGAGCTAGGAGTTATGCCCAAAATACGAAAGGGTGGTTGTGCTGATTTGGGCATGCTATAGGGGGTGGCGGTGCACCTTGCCTAGGGGGCGGCGCACACCAGAAATGGCGGTGCCACCCCCGGCTGGGCTATGCATTGGCTACAAGTTTAGTTGTATTTTTTGACCCTCGGACAACCCAAACTTGCTCTTTTCTTCTCCTTTTCCTCTCCAACTTGATCCAAATCAACTCCAACAACTCCTCCTTTGCAAATGTTCCAACACCACCATGTGTTCACCATCTTGTGCATGTTTGTTAGCTTTTCACAAATATTTTCCAAAGGATTACTCACTCAATTCACCACGCCACTCGATCCTACCAATGATGCAAAGTTAGATCACTCGAGTGGCACTAGATGACCGATATGCAAACAAGTTTGTCCCTCTTAATAGTACTGCCATCTATCCTCAACCCGGTCATAAACTTCTCTACACACCTATGGCCGGTGAAATCAAATGCCCTACAGGTTATACTTTTGCCTTGCATATTCTATTCCATCTCCTCCAATGTTGATGCAACATATGCACCAACCATATCATAAATGATATGATCTACTTTATATTATCACGTGACCTTGTTGGTTCGTTGATCTTGACCTCACTTGCTTGTCACCGTTGCCTTTGTCCATCGACGCTAAGTCTTGCTCAAGCTTCACCGTCACACGATCCATTGCTCCAAAGCCTCCAACTTGCTCTTCACGTTTGCAACCAGTCCATCAAGCCAAGTCTTGTCTTGATCTTCTCCACCTTAGTCACATGACTCCATGTCATGTCTCATATGCAATGAGCTCGCTCCTTCATCACATGTATGAGTTTTGCAACATATCCAAGCCATTTCACCTCTATGGCATGAGTTGCTCACACAAGTGTATCTATGGACTAATTACCTATGTATCTCACATTTAAACACATTAGTCCACCTAGGTTGTCACTCAATTATCAAAACCAAACAAGGACCTTTCAATCTCTCTATTTTTGGTAATTGATGACAACTCCACAAAGATATGGAAATTAAGCTCATTTCAAGCTAGCACTTCACACAAGTGTAAATTGCTAGCTTGATTTGGATTTCATGCTACTTATCCAACATTTAAGCTCTATGTCAAGATTTGGATAAGCACCATAAAACCTGACTTGGTAGTGATAACTCCCCCTATATGTGTGCTTAAATGGTTTAGTTTCAAGTTGCATACATGCATAAATTTGAAATTTGTGGGAGTGTTATCACTACTAAGTGATGCTAAGGTGTATAGAATAACCTTTGAAACGTGATAGCAATCGGAGTTGCACTTTTAACACCATCCTTAGCATCATGTGTAGCTAGACAACAAATATACTAGAAACCCCATGAGATCAACATTATGAGCAAGGTCCTAGTACAACTTGTAAAAACACAAGTGTCTAGCTATCATCCTATGCATGCTAGTTTTTATTTCATCAATCAAATTCTACAACTAGCATACACCACACAAGCATGCATATCAAATTTAAGAACGTATGCAATGCTAGCAAGCACATGAATATGCACATATCAAATACAACAAATCAAAGTTCATGAGCTTGCTCCCCCTACTTGTGTGCTTCTCTTGTCCAAGAATTCTGATCCCTCTCTATTCTTCAATGTTGCTCCCTCTTTGTCCATGTCCATGTCCAAAAAACTACTTATCCCCCAAAGCTTTCATATCTTTGTACCAATATTTCCCCCTTTGTCATCAATTTCCAAAAAAAAGGTATGCCTCTTTTGATACAAAGAGTTGCACTAGGGGTAGATGGTTGACACTTGAATCTTGCATTTTCTATGGACACCGCCACATGTTGGAATGACGCCACTTGTAGCCCTTGAGATACCTTATGTAGGATCTTTTGACCTTAATACCAATTGGTGGGGCACCTCCCCCTATGTCGTAGCATGGGTCATCCACTTGATAAGCATGAGCTCTTGTATGTGAGGGAACTTGTTTCATTTGATGATCACTTAAAGTTGAGGATCACTTGTGGAACCACCATTTGATGTGCTAGATATCACTTGTATGAATACCACTTGTAACAAAGTGATAATCTAGATATACCACGTGTAAGAATCATCATGGAACCACTTGTAAGATTTGTCAATTATAACCATTTCTTGAACACTTGTCATCTTTATGAGCTACTATGTTGACTTGAACTAGATTGATTTACCTAAGTTTCCAAGTCTGGTTTGAACCTTCTCTAAGCTTCTTCACACACATTAAGCGGTTATCTTATCAAGGTTGTACTTGTCACTTGTTGGCAATCCAAAATAAATCAAGTACTTGGGTTCACTAGCTCATGAACAAACTCATACACTACCAGTAGATTCAACTAATCATTCAAGCAATAGTGGTAGGCTATGAATTTTAAAATTTCATTTATTATGCATGATCCTAATAAGCATGTACTATATGCATTATCCGCATACTAGTAAGGGATGGAATGATCATGCACATTACAATGATACCTTTGCTGTCTTGGAGTAGAGGATAGTCAATAGATTCCAATTAAGCTCCTCAATAGCAACATGAAGTTCAATTTATAGCTTGGTGAAGACCAATATTAGCATTTTAATTTCATTCTTCACCCATTTGAAATGAATACCACTTATGTTCAAGTGTACGACTTGTTGTGGTTGGCTTGCATCTTCACTTCATCTTTGCTTGCTTAAGAGCACCAAATGTGAGAATACCACTTGAATTCCAATGAGTTTTCAGTGCAGGAGCTCTGCCACCACGGTCTGGCCTTGCTGCGGTGTCCCAGCTCATGCTTTCCTTCACCCAGTGCTTTGCGTTCACACCTAGGTAGGTATCGGCTCTGTAGATAGGGCGGAGAACGGCTGGCCTGGCCGGCATAACCACCCGATGCCAGCACTGTTGCACCGGTGCGCGTGCGGAGGGCCTGAGGGTATGGCCATGGTAAAGATGGAAAATGGGAGGGGCATAGTTGTAAGATAGCAGACTAGCGGAATAGTGCTCTTAGTGCTTGCGTGATTACCGGGTAGGCCGAGGGCATTTTTGCAAGATGACCATGTGCGTGGGTCCTCCCCGTCGCGTGGACTAGGTCGCGCCCCCATGTGGCCGTGCCGGTGCGTCGCATGCGCGTGTGCTGAGCGGACGTGGGCTGCGCTGCGCTGGAGTGGGCCGCTCCGCTCGCTCGTGGGCCGCACAGTGGAAATTGATTTTTCATTTTCTAGTGAATTAGTAAAGGCTTATTTAATTTAGTTTTGAGCTGAACTTTGATAATTTGTAGTAAATCTTATAGATGTCCAAAATAGTGAAACAAAATTTGTTAGGTTCACAAAAATGCTATCTATCTGTTGCTAAAGTTAGTTTACAGTTAGCTATAATAATGATATATTCATAAATTCACTTTAGAAAGCTTAGTATTATTTAGCTTCATATTTGTAGGAATTTTTGTGGCAAATTGGTGATAGCTTTAGCGATGAAATTTTTATAGTAGGTTCATTAGATTATTATGTACTCCCTGTAACTTTTGTAGCCCTAGAGTAGGTTGATAAATAGAGTAGCTATTACTCCCTGTTTTATCATATATAGAGTAAATCGGTATTAAGAGAAAGAATGATGTTAGTTGCCAAGATAATACATGTCATGTTTCATACTTGTTAGTGGTAACAATAGGTAACTTAGCACCTTAGTCGGTAGGACTAGCTTAGTAGCTTGATGGATGTATTTTGATTTTAACAGTTGCTGTTGCCATATTACTAAGTGTTGCATCATCATTTCATGCATGTAGATCATGAGTTGGTAGAGTTCATGTCTACGGACAAATAGGACTACGAGAAGGTCATTGAGGAGTACGAGGAAGAGATTCTCATACAGGAGGGAGCCCTAGAGCCGTTCGGTGCTGACTTTGTTGGCCCACCGCCCTGCCCAAGGCAAGCCCCGGTGCATAACCCCTATTTTTGAATGATTATTGAATATATATATGATGTGCATTTACGTTACAGACATTTTATGAAAACTACATGCATAGATATACTTACCTATGAGTCCTACTTGTATAGGTCGAGTAACTGCTATGCTCAGGGTATCGGTAGTGTGAGTAACCTACCGTTACTCACAATAGGTGATAATTATGATCACTCGTGATAAAATGGTGGAAAGAAAAAATGGTGACCGAGCAGGGATATGGTTTGGATATTGGTGGGTGTAAGAGATTGTGTCCTACGCCAATATGGCATAGCTTGGTTATACTTTTTCCCTGTCTGTGTCGGTTAAGGACCGGTTGACTATTGCATAAGTCTCTGGGCAAGTCACAAATTTATTATCCCAAGCACAAACTTAGGTATGGGCGTAGGGAAGACTTGTTGCTCTCTTATCGTGGGTTCTAGCTCTTTCTAGACTGACTGATTGGAGGCAGGGATGGTGGAGGTCCTTGCACCGCACTAAATCCGAGACATAGAAGTGGGGGCTTGGAGTCCAAGTTTGGATGGGGACATGGACCCCATGATAGGAGGGTGATGGGTTGGTCCTGCTTATGCCTAGGGTATAAACGGGGCGTGTGTTTTTGGGGGTACCCAACTGGGGGCATTGATTCACGAATTGCCAAGCGATCTGGTATGACTTGTTTGGGGTTTAGCACCGTAGTAAGAACTAAAAGATGGAAGGTGATGAAATGGAACTGATTGCTCAACTCTTGCTTCAAAGTAGAACATATGCTTATATAGAATGGCTAGATAATAAATTAATCATGGCTGCTGACAATAACATAAATAAGGACTCACTCTTAGTATTGCTTTCTGCAAAAAGGAAACCAGCAAACCATAAAGCTTATCATATTCCTTGGAGTCAGGAAATTATTCCCACTAGTCGGATAAGTCTTGCGAGTACATTGTGTACTCAGGGTTTATTTACCCCTATTACAGATAATGCTTGAGGAGTACTATTGTGTGAAGGATTTTTCTAGTGGGCACAGACGGATCCTTGTTCTTTGTCGATAGATGTGTATTATCATTCCGCTGTTTAATATTCCGCACTATGAATTTGGCAATGTAATAATAATTTCTAAGAACTCTGGATGTATGAAATGTACTAAGTATTATAACTTGTTCTTATTATTGGATCCTTGGAGAAAAATGTGGATCTTTTGGGCTCTCCCTTGGGGTGTGCCTGACAGAAACCGCTTGCTGTAGCTTGCTTATGGGATGCTTAGTGTCTGGTGGAAGACGAGCGCCTCCGTAAGTGCATTATTTTGGGTGGTTTTGCCACAGTTGGTACCAGAGCCAATAATGAGTTTATGAGTTCATCACTCTTTTCCAAGACTTAAAATTTGACCAATAAAAGTTTTACAAAAAGTAGGATGTGCTAAAGTTATGTAAATAAGTATAAGCCCTAGCAATATGGTCTATCTAGGATAGCGGCACTAGTTTTATCTAATTAGTTTTTTGTAGGTACACTGACTTACGTTGCGTACAAAATCGCTTAGCATACGGAAAGTGAGTGTGTGATGTGTCAAAATTTGTGAATGCCACTATATTCCAGCTTGAGTGAGCGTACAGGCCGATACATGCATCATGATAATAGCATCTTGCTTAAACTAAAGTCCCCCTACACCTATAATTTGGATTAGTAAATTGATAGGATAACAAAAAGAATACTTTAATAAATGTCTTGTCATTTCTCTAATCCCTTGCTTCTGATCTAGAAGGTTGTTCTAAGTGGTTGGTTCCTATCTCTTATAGATGAATCTGAGGTCCAAACGTGGGAGCACCAGTGCTGGAGCGATCCACGGTCTTGGCGAAGGCCAAGGTGAAAGTGGTTGGGCCAATTTGCACGGCAATGGGGAGAGACATGAGGCTCCACTTCTGGCTCCTCCTCCGCCACCGCCACCTCCGATGACTCATGTAGAGATGATGGCCTAGCCCCTAGATGCGGTGCATTGGCTTCGCATTCTAGAGCAAAAGTTTCTATTGCTCAATGTGACTGATGAGCAGAAAGTGCGCTTTGTAGTGCAACCGTTGTTGGGGTCCTCGAGTGCATGGTGGGATACCTTCAATGCCATGCAGTAGTCAGATCACTGAGTGACCTGGCAGGAGTTCACCACAGCATTCAGAGAATTTTATATTCCTGCTGGTGTTCTCAACAGGAAGGTAACTGAGTTCCTAGACCTGCGGCAAGGGAGTATGTCCATGATGGACTACATCAACAAGTTCAATCACTTATCGTAGTATGCTAGAAGAAGAGGAACCGCTTCTATCGTGACCTCTCTTGCTGCCTTCAGAAGGAATTGTATACTAGGAACTATCAGACCTTTAGGGCGATGATAAATGCTACTATCGCCATGGAGGGCTTGCAGCGGGATTCCTAGGCAGAATGGAAGCGCAAGTGGGTGGCTATGGGGTCTTCTAGCCACCCCCATACTAAAAAAGTATAGGTTGTCAAGTGGGTGCCCTATCAATCTTTAGGTAGGCATTCGTTTCAACAGTCTTAGTAGACTTTTTAGGCTCCTTCCATGTAGTACCGTACACCTACTTAGTAGGTGCAACATTAGTAGCCCCAAGGACAACAAGTCCCACCTTGTCTGGGATAGGAAAACAAGCCGGGTGCTTGTTTCAAATGTGGCAAGGATGGCCACTATGCCTATGAGTGTCCCCAAAACCAGCCAACCCAGTCTACTTAGCCATCGGCTAACTCTAGGCTAGTCAAGTGGGTAGTGATCAAGAAGAAAGTGCTAATCAATTGATCTGGATAGGTGAATTTCACAAAGGCTGAGCAAATATTGTAGAATGAACCAGTGATGGCTGGTATGTTCACCATTGATTCCCATCTAGCTTATGTGTTATTTGATTATGGTGCATCACATTCATTTATGAGCATGGATTTTGCACACCGGCACAATATACCTCTTATGGCTATACCATTTGCCTATAGAATTAGTACTCTAGGTATGCAGATGTGCGTTAATACTCGGATGACACAGTAACCTTGGTATTAGCCACTCACACTTACCATCTCTAGTTCATGATACTACCTGGGCAAGGCATTGATGCTATTCTAAGAATAAACTGGTTATGGGTATATGGGGTAGTCTTAGATTTGAAGCAAAGAATTATGGAGTTACGGCTTCCTTCTTCTAAGGATAGGATGTCTCTTCTTGTACCCTCAGATCTAGTCTTACCTATTGCTGCTCATGCTAAAGCCTCTCCTGATCTTGCCTCTATTCCGGTAGTATGTGAGTTCCTAGATATTTTTCCTGAAGATCTACCTAGGTTACCACCGGACAGAGAGGTGGACTTCTCCATTGAGCTAGAGCTTGGTACTGCTCCTATCTCCCGACGCCAGTACTACATGGCTCCAAAGGAATTGGCTAAAATAAAGAAGCAGTTGGAAGAGTTGTTGGAAAAAGGCTTCATCCGTCCTAGCTCTTCACCATAGGGGTTGTCTAGCCATTTTTGTGAAGAAGAAGGGTGACACTCTTCGGATGTGTGTGGATTACCAGCCCTCTTAATGCGGTAACCATTAAGAACAAGTATCCTTTGCCCCGTATAGATACTTTGTTCGATCAATTAGCTAGTGCCAAGGTGTTCTCCAAAATTGACCTCTGTTTAGGCTATCATCAGATCAAGATTAGACCACAAGATATACCAAATACAGCTTTTTCTACTAGGTATGGGCTGTATGAGTCACCTAGTAATGTCTTTGGTCTCACCAACGCTACTGCTATTCTTCATGTACCTGATGAATTCAAGTTTTATGCCAGTAGCTGGACAAGTTTGTTATGGTATTCATTGATGATATCCTGATATATTATAAGAACTATGAAGAGCATGCCCAACACCTTCGGATAGTACTAGCTCAATTGAGGGAACACAAGCTATACGCTAAATTCAGCAAGTGTGAATTCTGGTTAGATCAAGTGTAGTTTTTGGGGCATGTGTTGACACCTGATGGTATCTCTGTTGACTCTAGCAAGGTGCAAGATGTGTTGAATTGAAAGTCTCCCAAGTCTATGCACCAGGTTCGTTAGTTTCCTTGGTCTAGCTGGATACTATCAGCATTTCATTCCAGACTTCTCCAAGATAGCTCAACCGATGACCAAGCTGCTCCAAAAAGAAGCCAAGTTTAATTGGAGCCTAGCCTATGAAGAAGCCTTCCAAGCTTTGAAGACATTTTTACCACTGCTCCTGTGTTGGCCCAACCAAATATTGATAGACCTTTCAATGTATATTGTGATGCCTCGAAGATGGGGTTAGGATGTGTGCTTATGTAGAATAGGCGTGTGATAGCATATGCTTCGCACCAACTGAAAAAGCATGAAGTGAATTACCCCACTCATGATTTAGAGCTGGTTGTTGTAGTCCACGCTCTAAAAATTTGGAGGCATTACTTGTTGGGCAACAAAGTACACATCTTTACAGATCATAAGAGCCTCAAATATATTTTCACTCAGTCTGAGTTGAATATGAGGCAAAGGAGATGGCTGGAATTGATCAAGGATTATAACTTGGAGGTACATTATCCACCTAGGAAAGGCCAATATGGTAGCTGTTGCCTTGAGCCAAAAGTCATATCAGGTTGAAGAAACACCTTTGTCTCTCAACCATGTAGAGGTGCTGGCTCACATTGCCTTGACCTCAAAATTGCTAGAGCAGAATTAGTTCTGGAGCAAAGGCAAGACACTTTAGAAATTCCTCCCATCAAGAAATTAATTGCCGAAGGGCATGGTCCTCACTTTAGTATTGATGAGCAAGGAGTAGTGAGATACAAAGACAAATTGGTGGTTCCATCAAATGAGGAGCTGAGAAGGAAGATTTTGAATGAAGCCCATCATTCAAAGCTATCTATCCATCCTGGCAGCAACAAGATGTACCATGATTTGTGCCACTTATACTGGTGGTCCAACATGAAGCAGGACATCACCTAGTACATCACGGAGTGCGACACTTGTGGGAGAGTTAAAGTAGATCATATGCGTACTCTAGGATATTTGTAGCCCTTGCCCATTCCTGTTTGGAAATGGGAAGATCTCTCTATGGACTTTGTGGTGGGTTTGTCCCGCACATCCAAGGGCTATGATTCTATTTGGGTCATTATGGACCATCTCACTAAGTCTGCTCATTTTATCCCGGTGGACACTAAATATACAGCCAAGAAGTATGCTGAGATATATTTCGATTGGATTGTGACCCAACATGAAGTTCCCCTTACTATCATCTCTGATAGAGGGTCAGTTTTTGTCTCTCATTTCTAGGAGCCACTACAGGAATGTCTTGGTACTCGTCTCCTCAGAAGCTCAGCTTATCATCCATAAACTGATGGCCAAACTGAAAGGGTGAACTAGGTGCTTGAGGATATGTTGAGAGCTTGTGCCATTTCTTTTCCTAAGAAGTGGGATAGGATGCCTAAAGTTAGCTAAATTTTCTTACAATAATAGCTACCAAGAGAGTATTCGTATGGCACCATTTGAAGCTCTGTATGGAAGAAAGTGTAGGACACCACTTAACTTGGGTTGAAAGTGGGAGACCGTGGATATTTTGGGCCTGATTTCATCAAAGAGGCTCGAGAGCAAGTAAGCATTATTTAGAGTCACTTGAAGGCAGCTCAGAGCCTGACAGAAAGCTTATATAGACAAGCGAAGAAGGCCCTTGCAGTTTGTAGTTGGAGATTATGTGTATCTCAAGGTGTCTCTATGAGAGGGGTGCATCGGTTTGGTATCCATGGCAAGCTAGCCCCTCGATATGTGGGTCCTTACAAGGTTTTGGCATAGTGTGGCCGAGTTGCCTTATCATCTCTAGCTTCCTGATATTTTATCGGCAGTACACGATGTGTTTCACGTTTCATAGTTGAAGAAATGTTTGTGGGTACCTGATGAAGTTGTAGAAATTGAAGGACTTCCACTATCAGCCTGATTTGACTTATATTGAGCACCCTATCAAAATCTTGGATGAAAAGGAAAGAGTGACAAGGAACAGTGTGGTGAAGTTCTACAAGGTGCAGTGGCAAAACCACTCTAAGGATGAGACCACGTGGGAACAAGAGAGCTACATATTGAAGCATTACCCTCATCTTCTCTCTGGTTTAGATAGGTAGTGGTTTACATTGAAATGTATTTCCTATCTCCTTTACCACACTAGGCACATAAAATCTTGGGTCAAGATTTTGTTTTAGGGGGGTAGATTTGTAACACCCTCGGTGTTACATTGTACAGTCTTTTGCTAAAACACTGCATGAGCATCATACTTATGTGTAAATGTGTGTAATATAGGGTGTAAAGCAATACACATAACTTGAAACGTTCATCAAAAATGCGAAACGAATGTTATATTTCATGTCGCGTTTTATCACTTAGGGTTCTCAACTAATTTTTATTGAGCAAGAATACTATAGAATCCACATGCAGGACTTTAATAAAGTTGATAGTACAAACTTCATAGGTGATAGTGAAATACTTGCGGTCGAGAATGGGTGTCACTAGCTTGCTTGGTTGGTAGCTTGGAAATCAAAGTTGACGCAATTCCGAGCGAGACTTAATCAAATTTCTTAAGTTAGAAAACGGTGTGACAAGGCTACATTTGGGAATTCTTATAGGAGAATCGGGTTAAGCAGTGGCATGGTCTTAGGGTTTGTTTTAGTAGCTTGACATGCCATCTTGAGTGTAAAATAGGTGGTGTAGCAACTAGATCACTGAGTTGGATGATTGGGGGCGCTTTAAAAATCATGCAAGGCACGTTCTCGGCCAGCTTCTGCGTCTGGGCACGTTCACCTTGCTCGACACTCAGCGCTGCCGCGCTAGCCACTGACATGCACGTGCTCGCACACCCACACACATGTCACCGTGCTGACCGATCCTGCCCTGGCGTACACACCCGCACCACCATTGTCGTGCCCTAGCAAGCAACTCGCACACGCACGCGCACGCCGTGTTTGGCCACCTGGATGCTTGGTCACCACCGCCATCGTCGTGGGCCCGCTACCCTAGCTCGGCCACTACCGCTGCTTTGTCGTGTCACTAACCCCGTGCATCGCGTCACTATGCTGCTGTAGCCGTGGCCGCTTGTGTGAAGTCACCAGCATGCGCTCTGCCAGAGCCATCGCGTCCACCTGCCGCTCTGCTGCCTCACACTCACCTATGCGGTGCTGTGCATGCGTGGCCACACTTGGCCCTACCCGCACGTTGCCTTGTCGCATGTGGGCATGCTGCCTGCCCTTGCCATCACATCAGCACTTGACAACGCTGCGCTGTTGCCTCTTTAGACCGGTGTCATTCACTACGGCGCAGGGCCAAGCCACCATCGTCGATTTGTAGTTTATGGCCATGCGGCCCACCGTCCTAAGCGCGTTGGCCATTTCTCCATCATCCTATAGCCGTATGCGATTTTGCATCGAATTGATAGCCACGTCCCACCACGGCAGTAATGAGCCAAGCCACGCCTGTCTCCCCCTTGTTCCTCTATCGTCGTGGTCGTCAGACCCGCTCCTCTCAGTTTGGGTCAATGGAGGCACCTTAGTCCAATTAATTTTGCCTACGGCTCCGTTGTGTAGCCAGCCAGCCACTTGACCCTAGCTTGTAGTGAGCCTCGCCGTGCCATGCTCCAATTTGGAGTTTCCTTCCCACCGGGTCATTAAGACTGTTGTGGCACGTGTTGAAGGCAAAGTCCCCTCTCCAGAGCTACTCGCGTTCAATTTGTGCACCGCCAGCTTTGCCTCCACCTGCGCACCTTTGCCTAATCGCTACCACCGCCTCACCTCCCCTGACGCAGCCTTGCCACCGCCATGCGCCACCGCACTATCCGTGTGCACGCGGCTAGCTCAGCTCGGGCCACCTCCAGTCGAACCACCACCTCTGTCTGTGGTCCATGGTGAGTTTCTTGAGCTCACTCGCTGTCCTATTTGCCTCGGCGTTGTTGTAGCTCACCGAAATGTCACTGTTTTTAGTGTAGGAGCTCTACCACCATGGTTTGGCCTTGCTGCGGTGTCCTAGCTCGTGTTTCCTTCACCCAGTGCTTTGCGTTCACGCCTAGGTAGGTATCGGCTCTATAGATTGGGCAAGGAAGGGCTGCCCTGGCCGGCGTAACCACCCGGTGCCAGCGTCGCCACGCCGGTGCGCGTGCGAGGGCCTGAGGGTAGGACCGTGGTAAAGATGGAAAATGGGAGGGGCGTAGCTATAAGATAGCAGACTAGCGAAATAGTGCTCGTGTGATTATTGGGTAGGCCGAGGGTGTTTTTGCAAGATGACCGGCGTGCGTGGGTCCTCCCATCGTGCGCCGTTGTCGCGTAGACTAGGCCGCGCCCCCGTGTGGGGCATGCTGGTGTGTCGCATGCGCGTGCGCCGAGCGAATGTGAGTGTGCTGCGCTGGAGTGGGCCGCTCTTGTCGCTCGCGGGCCGCGTGGTGGAAATTGATTTTTCATTTTTCTAGTAAATTAGTAAAGGCTTATTCAATTTAGTTTTGAGGCTGAACTTTGATGAATTTGTAGTAAATCTGATAGATGTCCAAAAATAGTGAAACAAAATTTGTTAAGTTCACAAAAATGCTATCTATCTATTGTTGTAGTTAGTTTACAGTTAGCTGTGATAATGATAGATTCATAAATTCACTTTAGAAAGCTTAGTATTATTTAGATTCATATTTGTAGCAATTTTGTGGCAAATCGTGATAGCTTAGCTATGAAATTTTTACAGTAGGATCATTAGATTATTATGTACTCTCTGTAATTTTTGTAGTCCTAGAGTAGGTTGATAAATAGAGTAGCTATTACTCCTTGTTTTATCATATATATAGAGTAAATCGGTATTAGAGAAAAGAATGTTGTTAGTTACCAAGATAATACATGTCATGTTTCATACTTGTTAGTGGTAACAATAGGTAACTTAGCACCTTAGTCGGTAGGACTAGCTTAGTAGCTTGATAGATGTATTTTGATTTTAAGAGTTGATGTTGCCATATTACTAAGTGTTGTATCATCATTTCATGCATGTAGGTCACGAGTTTGTAGAGTTCGTGCCTACGGACGAACATGACTACGAGGAGGTCATTGAGGAGTACGAGGAAGATATTCTCATATAGGAGGGAGCCCTAGAGCTGTTCGGTGCTGACTTTGTTGACCCACTGCCTGCCCAAGGCAAGTCCCGGTGCATAACCCCTATTTTTGAATGATTACTGAATATATATATGATGTGCATTTACGTTATAGGCATTTTATGAAAACTACATACATAGATATACTTACCTATGAGTCCTACCTGTATAGATCGAGTAACTGCTATGCTCAGGGTATCGGTAGTGTGAGTAACCTGCCATTACTCACAATAGGTGATAATTATGATCACTCGTGATAAAATGGTGGAAAGAAAAAATGGTGACCGAGCAGGGATATGGTTTGGGTATTGATGGGTGTAAGAGGTTGTGTCCTACTCCAATAGGGCATAGCTTGGTTACACTTTTTCCCTGTCTGTGTCGGTTAAGGACCGGCTGTTGCATAAGTCTCTAGGCAAGTTACAGATTTATTATCCCAAGCACATACTTAGGTATGGGCGTAGGGAAGACTTGTTGCTCCCTTGTCGTGGGTTCCGACTCTTTTTGAACTAACTGAATTGAGGCAGGGATGGTGGAGGTCCTTGCACCACACTAAGTCCGGGACTTAGAAGCGGGGGCTTGGAGTCCAAGTTTGGACGGGGACTTAGACCCCATGACAGGAGGGTGATGGGTTGGTCCTGCTTGTGCCTAGGGTGTAAGAAGGGCATGTATTTTCAGGGTACCCAGCTGGGAGACATTGATTCACAAATTGCCAGGCGACCCGGTACGGCTTGTTTGGGGTCTAGCACCGTAGTAAGAACTGAAAGATGGAAGATGATAAAATGGAACTGATTGCTCAACTCTTGCTTGAAAGTAGAACATGTGCTTACATAGAATGACTAGATAATAAATTAATCATGGCTGCTAATAATAACATAAATAAGGACTCACTATTAGTATTGCTTTCTACAAAAATAAAACCAACAAACCATAAAGTTTATCATATTCCTTGGAGTCGGAAAATTATTTCCACTAGTCGGATAAGTCTTGCGAGTACATTGTGTACTCAGAGTTTATTTTCCCTGTTGCAGGTAATTCTTGAGGAGTACCATTGTGTGAAGGATTCTTCTGGTGGGCACAAACGGATCCTTGTTCTTTGTCGATAGATGTTTAATATCATTCCGCTGTTTAATATTCCGCTCTCTTCTCAGATCCGAACGGGCTGCGTTCTTTTCTTGACGCGCGCCGGCGAAGACGGTGGTGCGGCACCTTTTCCCGCGCGGTGGCGGTGGTGACCGGCAGTTGAGTGACGCCCACCACCCTCCTGGTCTCTTTTCTATTTTCTTTTACCCGGTTAGGGTTAGGGTTTCAATCCGAATCGGATCAAACCCTCTGTTACTCTTCGATTTCTTTTCAATTCTCTACCCTATACTAGATCTACACACTGTTAACCCGGCTCCGATACCATTATTAAGAACACAGTACCTCTGAAACGTAGATCAGGGGTAAACATCTTACTTAGATGGAGAAATGGGTTCCTCTACTTCGCCCTGGCACAGTTGCGCCGTAGCCGCGTGGACGCCGGTGTCGTGGGAGCTCGGCGCGGTGGAGTCCAGCTTAGTGGTGGCGATGTAGAGGCGACGGTGATGCGAGGTGCCGCGGTCCGGTGGTGACGGCGAAGTCAGTGGGTCTTCCCGTCGCTGACAGCACTCTCTTTAGATCGGGTTAGGTTTAGCTGTTGGTGGTTCACGGCGGCTCAGGTCAACCTCGTAGTTAGAGCCCTGATCTCCATCTCTCTTTATAGTGCTGTGTGACAGGGGTCCACCAAGCATATTAGGGTTGGACGTACCCGACCAGGGCGTAGATCCAAGGGCCCAGTAGGCCGTTGAGCCTATTGGTAGAGATCAACTAACATCATGGAGAAACATTTTCAGTTAGAGAATCACTTCTCACAGAGAATCAGCTTTCACAGAGAACCTTGAGTAGGAGGAGCTCTACCAAACATGCCCATATATTTGGACTCTTATTTTCACACCATACTAAGTTAATGACAATGGGTTGCTCATTTTGCAGTTATTATATGAAGATGCAAGTCAAATGACCATGGATTCCGTCACTAGCATCAGGACTGTAGCTTCCTTTTGTGGTGAGAAAAGAGTGATGGCAATATACAATAAAAAATGTAAAGCCTCAAAGAATCAAGGGGTTAGAACAGGAATGGTAGCAGGCCTAGGTTTTGGCTTCTCATACCTGATGCTGAATCTTACATATGGTCTTTGTTTCTATGTCGGGGCACAATTTATACGTCATGAAAAATATACTTTTAGTGCTGTTTTCAAGGTAAAAATGCATTATTTAAAAAGTATTTTTACCTTTCTTTTCCTGAACACGCAGGAGAACAGTGTTTTTACCTTTAGATTAGAATTTCACTTCTTGTTATAAAATATTAACAAATGCTAGTAGCCAAGAAAAAAATAGCGGGCTATAGCGGCGCTATAGCCGCGCTATAGCGGTGGGAGAAGTCTGCCGCTAAGTTATTGGTCTTTTTAACGCTATGACGACTTTCGCCACTATTTGCCGCTATAGCGCCGCTAAACGCTGTGACGATTTTCTACTTATTAATTATCATTTGCTACTAATTTGATATTTTGGACGGTTAAATTTTCATAAATTATGTTGTAATGTCATTTGTTATTTGGTAATGTTACTTAGAATTGTGGAACCTTAGAAACATATTTGTGTTCATCGAATTTCATATTTGCCATGTTTTTTTATTAATTACTGGTGTTTTTCATGTTTTTTTATAAAAAACGCTATCTGGCATAGCGCTGCTATAGCTTCTGAAAAAAAAATTGCCGCTATTTTCAATAGCCCGCTATTTTAAACAGTGGCTGGTAGTCCCTAAACTATTAAGCCATTCTGATTTAGGTCTCCAAATTATGAAACTGCATATCTTGGTCTCTTAACTATTTAAGTACCCCAATTGGGATCCAAAGCAGCCATGCCACAATCCATTAGCTGACGTGGCATTTTAGGGTGGAACCAATTGTGGGTCCGCTGGTCATAATTACGCAGGCGGTCCCTAAATTATTTTGTGATTTGTCTAAGTCCCTATGCTATGAACATATAAAGGTTCCTAATCTATTCAAATACCCAATCCCGATCCAAAAGCAATCCCTTCACGTTCCATTCATCAAAGCTCGGCTTGCGGGGATAGGCTTCTGAGCCTTTGCTCATTCTTGATTTTGTGTCTTCTTCTCATCTTGTCTAGCAAGGACTTCTTGATGCTACCTGCAAGCATGGCTGGACAGGGGCCAATTGCTCCTCGTCATGGTGAAGTTGTCCAGAATGTCCCTAGAGATGTTGCATAATAGCCTTGATGCATCTGGACGTGACACCGAGCTCCTTGTAGCTGCAGCGTGGTGGCCGATGGAGCGGAGCAAGGCGAGTGCGTCCCATCATCGGTGGAGAAGACAAGTGGATGCTTTGGACCGAAATTGGAGTAATTTAATAGATTATAGGGACCCAGCCACACAATTTGGGGATCTAGGTGAGAATCACATGATAGTTTAGGGACCACCCTGTAATAATGAGTTATGGACCCATATATCGGTTCCACGCTAAAGCAGTGTGGTTGATTTAGACCAGGACTGGAGTACTTAAATTAAATAGTTTAGGGGGATAGATATATAATTTCATAGTTTGGGGATCTAAATGAGAATGACATACTAATTTTGGGTAATTTATACTTTGATAAATTAACTCATGTGGTTATGTCTTGCAGGTTTTCTTTGCATTGATGTTGTCAACAGTTGGAATATCTGAAACAAGTGCATTGGCTTCTGATTCCAAAAGGGCCGAGGAGTCAACTATATCCATATTTGCTTTGTTAGACCGTAAGTCGAAAATTGACTCAGGTAGCGACGAAGGTTTGATATTAGAAGAGGTCAAGGGTGACATCGATTTCCGGCATGTCAGCTTCAAGTATCCAAGCCGCCCTGATGATCAAATCTTCAGCGATTTTACACTGCATATTCCCTCTGGAAAGGTTAGCCTATTATATCCCTCTGCAATATTGTAATTTCTACGATAATATAATTAACATCTTACTCACATTATTGGTTTCATACAGACTGTTGCCCTTGTTGGGGAGAGTGGCAGCGGCAAGTCAACAGTAATTGCTCTGTTCGAGCAATTCTATAGACCTGATTCAGGTACCATCTCACTGGATGGAATGGACATTAAGAAATGAAAGATAAATTGGCTGAGGGATCAGATGGGACTGGTGAGCCAAGAGCCTGTGCTATTCAATGACACAATCCATGCCAACATAGCCTACGGGAAGCACGGGGAAGTCATGGAAGAGGAGCTCATCAAGGTCGCAAAGCTAGCCGATGCACATGAGTTCATCTCAAGCCTTCCCCAGGGATATGACACCAATGTTGGAGAAAGAGGGGTGCAGCTATCTGGCGGCCAGAAGCAGCGGGTAGCTATCGCAAGGGCTATACTGAAAGATCCCAAGATACTGCTGCTTGATGAGGCAACAAGCGCCCTGGATACTGAGTCTGAGCGCACCGTGCAGGATGCCTTGGATAATGTGATGGTTGGCAGGACCACGGTTATCGTGGCGCACCGTCTGTCGACAATCAAAGGTGCTGACGTCATTGCAGTTCTCAAAGATGGCATGATAGTGGAGAAAGGAAGACATGAGGCACTGATGAACATCAAAGATGGATTCTACGCTTCGCTTGTCGAACTTCGTTCAGCCTCACAAGATGGGCATCAGAGGCTTTGCTCCTAATGACAGGCATTCTGTATCCTCCTTGCCTCTTCTCTTTGCTGCTATGGTTCAAGCCCGCTATGGATTCTCTAGGGTGTCAAGAAGAAATTAAGAAGTGAACATTGGCAGTGTTTGGTTAAGATTTTGTAATGCACATTGTAGCATAGGTACGCAAATAACGGCATGGATATGCATTCATTATAGGTATGTGTATTGGTTACCACCCAGAGCATCCATATAAATAAGGTACACCTTGCAATTCCACATCTAAAAATACTTTATCTAAAGTGTGCTTAGGAATAAGAGGATTAATCCTACGGCATTTCATTGTACAATTAATTTTCTACGACTTTCAGAAAACCATGCAGCGTGCAACTTTGCACTCACTGAATGACTCCTGTTTACGTTCATAACTCAGAATCCTTGAAATTCCGTATAAATAAATCTCTATGTAACGAAATCAGAACCAAGCTCAGGCTGTTCATGGTGCCACGTCGCCAGTTCTTATCGGCCGTCTGATTCACGTGCTGAGTTACATCGAGGCGCGACCGGTCTGTGCAAGCACCATACTCCTATCTTGCAGCGCATTTCAAACTCAGAACCATAAGAATTGGGAGTGAAAGCAAAGGTATTGCACCAGAAGAACAATAGAGTACACCTGCATATATAGGCGAGGGCGATCTATACTTTATTGCACTGTCATTTATTATGAGTCTTGGATTAAATGATTTAAGGTCAGACCTAATTAAAATATTTAAATTCAATAAAAAAATAGCTAGCTTATTATTATTGGATTCACGGACGTCATGTAACAAATTGTATGTGTACGAATATATCTGCTAGTATTTTTTAAAAACAAAAATGCTGCTACAACATTTTACCCAATTTCTAAAACACACGTTTAGGCCCCTTTGGATTGAAGGATTGGAATAGGATTTTTGGAGGATTCACATTCCTAAGGATTTTTCCCTATCTGGCCCTTTGGATCACAGGAAAGTAAAGGAATAATTCCTTAGGATTGCAATCCTATGGCCTGATTCCAGAATCCAGAGGAAATTAAACATGAGGTAGACAAACTTTCCTGGCGCGAAATCAGACTTGTCGCGCGCCTCGCTCGTTCTCGTTCCTCGCGCACGGCCAACGACAAACGCACCTCCCGCCTCCCCCCCCCACCCCCCATCGCCGGCTCGCGCGACGACCGCGGCATCACCGCTGCACGGGACAGCGCGACGCCCTCCCCATCGCCAGCCATCGAGTCGCTCCTCCATGGCGGGTCCTCCAACTCTTCCAGCTTCCGTCGCCATCAGCTAATCAGCTCACTGTCCAACACCCCGCCCTCCGTCTGGTGCAGATCCGCAAATTCGTGGCCAGCTGCATCTCCCATGGTCGGTGGAGAGGCATTAATGTCTCCGTCGCCCCAGTCGACTAGCTCCTCCTCGTACGCCTCTTCCATGGCCTGGGGCGAGCACCGCATCAAGGCAAGGGGCCAGGTTGGGGGCAGCGGATATCGGGGCTGCTGCTGCGGATTTGGTGGTGGTCGCCGGCGTCCGGGTGTCCGCCGGCGAGGGTTGGTGTGGATGGGCTTTCAAACTCGCTGTAGTGTTGTTGATGGAGATCGTCAGGAGAAGACTTGAAGAAAGATTACCGTAGTGTTAAAATTTGGTGGCCGGAAGTGGTTTTGGATGGGAGAACCCGTCATGGCAGGACCATTATGCAAGCAAAGCAAAGAATGTACCAGTTCCTCTGACGCTGCTGCATATATGTATAAGCACTGTAGCGGCAAGTTTGCTGTTTTGAATGCAATGGCTAGCTGTTCACATCCAGACTGTTGTATAGGATTCCTTTGTTTGTCCTATGGTGTTACCAAAGAGCTTCTCATTTATTTCCATGTGTTTATTAATCCTATAGGATTGGAGAAACATGATACATTAATTCATATGGTTTTCTTATCCTACAGTTTTTCTATCCTTGAATCCTAAGGGCGCCTTGGCATGTGTTTGGTTGGAGGGATTTGTAGGGGCGGGATAGGATGGACCTGGGATTTGGGCTGTTTCGATGGGAGTCAGCCCAGGGAGAAGGACATCCCACCTAGCATATTCCTCTCAGATTCCTTGACTCCCCATCCCACTTTTTTACACGGACAGGGGCAGCCCTGCTTTCTTCTCACCACTCACTGCGACTTCGTTCCTTCTCGGAAAAAAGGCTCGAGCGGGCGAGAGCTTGGTGGCGGCGCATCCATCACCAGCGCGGGATGTGGGGCCACAGCGCTTGGCGGCGGTGTGGCACCAGGCGGCGCGTCGACGGCGCGGCACCGGCCCCGCGGCGGCGGCGCGGCACGGGCCCTCTCGGCGGCGGCGTGGGCTGTGGTCGGTAGCGGCGGCGCGGCCTGTCGTCGGCGACGGCGGTGCGGCACACGTCCGGCAGCTTCGTCCTCCTTCTACATTAGCAGATTTGTGATTTGTCCAAGGTATACAAACCCTAACACAATGGATTTGCCCAAGATTTGTGATCTCCATTAGCAGATTTTTTTGTTGCCTCCAGTAGTTCAACAGGTATGATGTGATTTATGTTTAAGACATGTTTGCTTCTGCATATGGTAAAAAAAACAGCAAAAGTCCTATGGGATTTTTTTCCCTACGTACTTGCGGATCAGATGTGGGTAGACACCGTCAAAACCATTATGCAAATTAATATATAGTATCTCTATGTATTTTTATGTATTTAGACAAACAATTGTGGATCAACTGTGTTGAATTTAATTTGTATGGACATATGGCTTGCTGAAATGTATGTGCAGCTCGTTGGAATTTGTATGACATATGCCTTGCTGGAATTTGTATGACATATGTCTTGCTGAAATTTATGGACATATGTCTTGCTGAAATTTATGGACATATTCGTTTTTGATCCATGCATTTGTGTTTCCAGGTTTTGTATATGATAGGTCATGGCAGACCTGAACGAGGAAGTTGGGGGAACAAATGGACATGCTGTATGGACAGCACCAGAGACCGCTTTTATGCTGACTCACCTAGCCAATTTGGTGGCTAGTGGCACAAAGACATGTTCTGGCTTTAAGAAAGCCCATTTGAACACTTGTGCTAAAGCTATCAATGAAAAGTTCAGGACCATGAAGACTGGGTAGCAAGTTAAAAATCATTTGAAGACACAACAAAGGAAGTTTGCAAAGATGACCAAGCTTAGAAAAGTGAGTGCTGCTGGTTGAGATGAGGACAACTTCATTATCACTCTTGATGAGGAGCACTACAATGACTATGTTAAGGTATAATTACAAAAAACTTAATCAGCATGTTAAGTTCTAATTGTTTGCTTCTAAATAAACTTCCATTTATCCATTGTAGGATCACAAGGCTGATGCTGAATTCTTGAACAAGCGCCTTCCAAACTATGGTGAGATACGGACAATCTTTGAAAATAGTATGGCAACAGAAAAGTTTGCCAAGGACTCAAATTCTGCATTAGGTATTGAAAAAGCTAACACTGAAAATGAAGACCTGAATGCAAATGCTGTGAGTGAGTTGAATGAAAATGGTGAGAGTGAGGCCACTCCCTCTCCTTCTAATCAAGGGGCTACCATATCAGCAAGCAAGCCAAAGGAAGCTAGGATTGGTGGGGATGAAGAGGATGGGCTGATTGCTGTAATCAGTCATGTTGGTGACAGACTTGCTGAAGCTATAGAGAAGGCCTGTGCTGCACCCCCACCACAGCCCACCAATGATTTACCAAATGATCTATTCAACATGTTGATTAACCTTCCAGGTTTCGATGCCGCCCAGTTAAATCTGTACTACCAGTATTTGGTGGCCAATAAAGACATGGGACGCGCATTCTACAACCTTTCTTTTGACCATAAGTTGATGTGGGTGGCTATGTTTGTCTCTGAGAGGTTCCCAGGACAGTGAAATAGGGGCTTCAATGGTTCTTTTACTTGCAAGGTTCCCAGGACAGTGAAACAAGGAATTCAATGCTTCTTTTGCTTGCACCACATGAGACAGTTAGTTGTGGTTAACTAATTCCAAGGCTCGAACTATATATTGTGACTAGCCTTGAATTTACTATCATGTGTTTGTATATTATGTGGTAGGTTAAAACTTATACAATTTGTAAAGCTTAGAACTGTTATGTATAAGCCTTGAACTTCTATTGTGTCCAAGAACTTAGCATGACCTGTAGTCTTGACACTTGCTAATATATGTGAGTTAAGACCTTTATGACAAACTGTGCACTTAAATGTTACATATGTATTTATCCTTTTTAATATATTTATGGTGATTTTAGATGGTAATGTCTTTTTTTTAGATATATCTGTGCTGATTTCAGATGGCAATACATGTGCGTGATGCTAAGAGATAAAAGACAGTAAGAATACCTACGTTACGAGGGAGGTGATCATATCCCTTCATCCAACATGAGACAGAATCACTCTGTCTCACTTTATCCTCCTAACCAAATAGAAAACAGGGATCATCCTATTCCACTAACCAAATAAAAATAGTAACCATTCTATTCCAAAAAACAGAATCACGACCCTAACAACCATCCTATTACAGAAAACAGAGTCACGACCACGACCATCTCATTCCATTTGGCCTCTCCACCAAACGCTACCTTGGCCACGTTTAGATTGAAAGTTTTTCAACCTGATAAATAGTACCACTTTCGTCTTATTTGATAAATATTGTCCAATCGTTGACTAACTAGGCTCAAAAGATTCATCTCGTGATTTCCAACTAAACTGTGTAATTAGTTTTTTTTTACCTATATTTAATACTCTATGCAAGCGGCTAAAAATTGATGTGATGGAGAGAGAGTGAAAAAACTTGGAATTTTGAAGAGAACTAAACAAGGCCCTTGTAGAACACGCAGCCCGGCAGTCTCATTGATGACCAACTGGCGGCTAGCCCACTTTCTCCCAGTGGACTAGTGTGCGTCAACGTCCGTCCGTTCCAACAATCCACACCAACCACGTCAAGTGCGTTTCCACTGGTCCACCAGCCCGGCCAGTGCGGCCTCCGACTCACCGCCCTCGCGCAGCGCGTCCTTGGCCTGCCGCATGGCCTCCAGCGTGCGCTCCCGGAGCCTCCTCCCGCCTTCGGAGTCCATGAGCCATCGCACCTTGGCAGCAACCTCCTCGGCCGCCACGAGGCCCGTGTCGCTGTCGTACCCTTCCACGGCCACGGCCAGCTGCATCTCCTTCTCCAGGAACACCCGGTTGAGCCGCTGCTCCGCGTAGAGCGGCCACGCCAGCATCGGCACGCCCGCCATCACCGCCTCCAGGACCGAGTTCCAGCCGCAGTGCGTCACGAAGCCGCCCACGGACGCGTGCGCCAGCACGTCCCGCTGCGGCGCCCACGACCTGACGACGACGCCTCTGTCCTTGGTCCGGGCCAAGAACCCCTCCGGGAGGAGCGCGTCCAGGTCCGGCTCCGGCGGCTTCTCGAACTTCTTCGCCGGGTCGTCGCTGGGCGGCGCCCGGACCACCCACAGGAACCGCTGCCCGCTGGCTTCCAGGCCGGCCGCCACCTCCCTGATCTGCTCCGCGCTGAACCGGCCGATGCTGCCGAAGCAGAGGAACACCACGCTGGCCCTGGGCTGCGCGTCCAGCCACGCCAGGCACTCCTCGCCGCCCTTGCCCAGCACCTCCTCCGACTTGATGAGCGGCCCGATGCAGTAGATGGGCGGGGTCGGGAGGCCGGGGGGCGTGCAGTGGCCCGCGGCCACGGTCTCGACGGCGCGCTGTTCCAGTAAGCGGAACGTGTTGACGAGGAGGCCCTGGGAGCGGCAGAGGTCTCTGAAACTCCTTAGGAAGCCGTCGTAGGCCGCGTCGTCGCGCTCCATGATGGGCAGGATGGAGTGCGTCGCCGGGAACGGCGGGATGCCCGGCACGTGCACGAGCTCCTCCCCCATGTCCTGGAAGCTCGCCGTGGTCCGCTCGTGGAGCACCGGGAGGTACAGAAAGAAGGCCAGGATCTCGGCGCCCGAGGTGAAGAAGAAGTAGGCGGGCACACGGAGCTCCTCCGCCACGTCCAGCGCGATGCTGCAGAAGAAGTCGACGACGAGCACGGCCGGGGACGCGGCGGCCAGGAACTCGCGGAGGTGCGGGTTGGAGACGCGGACGAGCTCGAAGGTGAGCGCCTCATGGTGCTTGGACTTGACGGGCGGGAGGCGCTCGACCTTGGGCAGGCGGTGGAAGGAGATGGACGGGTTGGCCGCGGAGACGCCGGCCAGGAAAGGCCCCGTGGCGCCCGTGTTGTAGGGCGGCTCGACGACGACGATTGTGACGGACAGCCCCCGCGCGCCGAGGATCTTGCCAAGCTCGATCATGGAGACCAGGTGGCCCATCCCCGGCGAAGGGTATAGCACAACCGGTCTCTGGGCGAGCCCCGTCGCGGCGGCGGCGGCCTTCATTTTCCCCACCGAAGGATTGCTTGCGTAGTTGCGCTGGCTAGTGGAGTGGCGGACAGTGACAACCTTTCTGCTGTGACTCTGTGAGAACTAATGGAAGCAATCTCGTGACGCTTTATATAAAGAATCTGTCTATGCTACACCCGTGTGTTTCACGAGGACCTAGCACTCGGTTGTTAGATTAGTGTAAAACACACGATTTTTGTCAGGACCAAACTTCGGTTGTTTCAGAGGAAAGTAGCACACGATATCTAACAACGTTAGATTTAAATCAAACGGCTGCCCACACAATTAACAAGTCACAACAAATTAATATAACAAGCCACAAATTTTTTTTCTATAGTTAGACAAGGACAAAAAATTAATGTATATGTTGACACAAAGACAATTAACAAGTCATAATTTTTTTTTCTATAGTTAGATAAGGACAAAAAATTAATATATTATAACACAAAGACAATTTACAAGTCATAATTTTTTCTATAGTTAGACAAGGACAAAAAATTAATATATATGTTGACACAAACACCCTGTTCGCTTGTTGGTTTCAGCCAGCCCAAACTAGCCAGCCAACAGTGTTTTCCTCTCACAACAAACCAGCACCAACCAGCCCAGAAACCAACCAGTGAATAGGCCAAAAGACAATTAACAAGTCACAATTTTTTTTTCTATAGTTGGATAAGGACAAAAAAATTAATATATTATAATACAGAGACAATTAACAAGTCATAATTTTTTTCCTATAGTTAGATAAGGATAAAAATTAATATATATGTTGATAAAAAACAATTAACAAGTCACAATATTTTTCCTTATAGTTAGACAAGGACAAAAAAAATAATATATTATAACACAAGGACAATATATTATAACACAAAGATACGTACATGTATTCCCACGTCAAGTGTACATGGTACGTACGTGTATTACTGGCCCGTGTCAGGCGTACACGGTACGTCGGTATGTACGTGTATCTCTGTATGCCTAACTCAGACGGCAGCAGCCGAGACAAATCAAACAGCACATGAAATCGAGCGTCAAATCCAGCGGGCAGGAAATCGCGTGTCGCCAGGAAACAAAACAACCTGAGTGTTGTAACCGAGGCAATGATCCTGTGGACTAAAATCCATATGTTTTTTTTTTCTAAAACACACGTGTATTATATAGTATTTCTGCGCGCGAGGCCTTTTGCCAGTCCACGTTTGGGCCCAGTTTAGTTGCCAATTTTTTTGGCAAAATGCTACTGTAGCATTTTCGTTGTTATTTGGCAATTAGTGTCCAATCATAGTCTAATTAGGCTTAAAAGATTCGTCTCGTGGATTTCGTCTAAACTGTGTAATTAGTTTTATTTTTTATTTATATTTAATGCTTCATGCATGCGTCCAAAGATTTGATGTGACGGGAAATCTTGAAAAATTTGGCGTTTTGGAGGGGAACTAAACAGGCCCTTGGTTTGGCTGGCAGCTGCCTATTGATATTTTCTTTTTCTTTTTTTTGATAGGTCCTATTGATATTTTTTTATAACACACACGTGCACCAAATATGTTCATCGTTATAAATACATTTACGCATATATACACCACACCATGTTTGTTTGAACTTATTAGCCCGACTTATTAGCTATAGTACAGTGTTTTTTCTCTCATAATAAAACATTATCAGCCGCATAAACCATCAGCGTCCAAACAGAGGAGCGAAGCAAAGCCACTTTTTTAGACTTGCTCCTAGAAGTCCTGTATTAGAGATCGCGATTCGTAAAAGGAGCTGACGTATTTTGTTCGCTTCTCTTATAATCCGTACTTTTCAGCTTGTTTTTTTAGCCAAAACTGTATTTTTCTCAAACAACAAATTGATCGAAATAGTATTTCTGCTTATTTTTTCAGCGAAGCGAACGACCACGAGCGCTACCTAACATGGCCTTCGTATGTTTTAGGTGGACAACTCTGGACTCAGCACGCAATGTTCAGCTGGTGAAAAGGATTTGAGCTACCTGTGGAAAAGAGGGGAACACACATTTCGTCGGTCTACTGTGGTCCCACTGTCATGGATGCACGGTAACACGACGCCCGCCACATGTGAAAGTGTACAGAATGCCAATTTCGCAACGCCACTCGGCTTTGAACATTAATTAGACGATGAATGAACGACCGACGGACGCACATGCCGAAATAATGGCTACCTGCGGGCCGGGGACGGGTCGCACCCCCGCTCGCGCTCAATAAAGCGTGCGGAGCTCCAGTGAGAGCGATGTGGCAACGTCATCGATGACAAAATAGAATCCGGCTCTGAGCATCAACTTTGCGTTGTGAATTGTCATCTTTCCCCATCCCTGTTAGCTTGATCAGCAATATTCGCACCGGGTAGGTGGCGAACTGGCGATGCTATGTTGAACCGGGACATAAAAAAAAGAGCATCGTTCTTCATGGGTGTGGTGTGATGCATTATGTCATTGCTCTGCTCATCCGGCTTACCGTGATGACGTGTCCATATAATAGTAATAATTGTTTGGAGGAATTTGAAGGGATCTGAATAAATCTGAAGGAATTTACGAGAGCGTAAACAGTGTTTTTCATCTGAGGACAGTGAAATCCGACTGGTTTTCGTACCAGCCGAACGGAGCCAATAGTTTCTGTTCAGCCTTTCCACGCCGTTCATGTGTAAGTGGCCGTCCCCGTGGAGCAAATGCCACCTATGACAACACATCTGGGACCTCTTGTCCAGCTTACAGTTTGGTGTGACAACACAGCCTTGTCGGGAGGCCGTAAACGATCGTGGATTATTTACTGCTGGCTGGTTTGGTGTGAGAGAAAAACACTGTTCTTAGCTAAAAATTTATGATCGTTTACGAGCAAGCGAACAGACTGACGACTGGGCTAGATGAGCGCAGCAGTCCAAATGGGTAGTTTTTTTAGGCAGTTTTCAAGAGAGAAATAGAACAATTAACGTGCAGTAGAAACTATCCTTCTCAGTCCATGGCTTCTACAATAGTTTCTAATTTTCTATACAATAGATAACTTAAATACAACACAAAAAGCAATAGATCAACTGTGGCAAGAAACTATATAGCCTGATTGCTTTGTACTGATCTGATCAAACATCTAGTAATTTATGTTTGTTTGCACTGTACCTTTGTTAGCATAGGCAAATCAGTGAACACGTTTGCTGCACACTTGACTGTTCATCATCCTCGGCTGTTGCTTGAAATACGTAAACATATATTTTCAGGGAATTTATTTTTAATCTTCTGAAAGAAAATGAGACTATATGATGTCATCATGCCATCATGCACGACTTGGCCGGTGATTCGATCAGAACTGGTCCCGTGGCATCAACACTTCGGCCCGTTCGGCTGAATTTTGGCTGAAACTGACTGAAAAACACTGTTCTGACTGAATTGTTGTAAGAGAAAAATATTGTTTTGACTGAAAAAAGAAGCCGAATAAGCCGTCTTCTGGGTAAGCCGAACGGGACCTCTTCCAGACGTGCGGCTTTGTGTGTGCGTGATGGACCTCTTCCACAGCGCAGCGTTCGACGACGAGTCCGGAGAGGCCACGCTCGCCGACGCCTTCGCGGCCGCCATGGACGCCATGTCCGACACTTTGTCCTCTGTCTTCTGCGGCATGTCGACCCGCCTCCGCCGAGTCGGCGGCCAGTGCCACGCCGTCCCCGAGGACCCCGACACCATACTCCCCAGTCCGTGCACGCCGGCGAGCTCCGCCCAGGCCACGCGTGCCGGCGAGCTCCGGCCCCTCCCCCACACGACGAGATGCAAAGCGGGTGCAAGCAGGCGAGCGCGCGCCATCTGCTCCACGGCGGCGCCGCACTGGATCCAGACGGAGGCCACTCGAAACTACTCGAGTCTCCCCAACGGGGTTTCGGTAGTTTCTTGCTGTCTCGGTCCTAGCGGACCCGGTTCCCTCGTGAAGAAATCGTTTATCTTTTCTGTACTCTCTTTTTATTAATTCTTTTGCCACATCAGTAAAAAGTTGAGCTGTCAATGTAATTGTCGAGTTCATAAACCCGGGGTCCCTAATGGACCTGCTTCTCAGCAAAAGCTTGGCCCAGCAGATAACGTTGCGAACGACACAGAACTCCTAGGCCGGCCCAGATACCTAACGACAGGCTGGAAGAGCAATCCAGTCTCTGGTCGGAAGGCCTGGCCAAGGAAGGAATGACGCTCGATTCCGATTGTAACCCGCCTCTCCGACCGGAAGGCCTGGCCAAGGAAGGAACGACACTCGCTTCTGACTCCGACCCACCTCTCTGACCGGAAGGTCTAGCCAACGAAGGAACGATGCTCGCTTCTGACTCCGACCCGCCTCTCTGACCGGAAGTACACCGAACCTCTGCTTATAGCTCTTCTCCGACCAGCGCGGTCGGAGCAAACTAGAAAACGACCGAACTGGGAGGCCCGCTCGATCAGGACCCAAAGAATCAGACTGAGCAAGTAAGACAGGGCGCTCAAGTCAAGCCGCAATACCAAGGACCGTACCCTGCACATCTGTAGGACAGTACTGTCAGGTCATGTTAGAAGAGTACTTTATGACCTTCCAAACATGTCAGAACAACGAACAGTGTTGTGGGCGCCAACATTTGTCCTACAGTATAGTAGGCGCCGACATTTGCCATACCAGAAGAACACGATGGAACCAACCACATGCATCTATGCGTCAACAGTATTATGGGCACCGACAAACCGTCTTATACCCGACGGCGTGGGCAACAAGACTAGGTAGCACACATACTCTCTCTCTCACTTGTAAGGCCGTCCCCTTCATCTATAAAAGGGGATGCGCCCTCTCCCAACGAGGACGGATGATCGAACAACAGACAATAGACGGATCGCTCCGACTCACTCTCTGCTAGCTTTAGACATTCTAAAGCTACACAGAGCATATGTTCCAATACTTAGCGTATGTAGGAGCTCCCGTCACTCTCGGTCCTTCGGTCCAGAGTCCGATCGGACCTCTAACACCCCCATCTTACTCTCACTCGTTTATAACCCCACAGCAAACTTCAAGCACCTGGGCTCAAGAATAAAGTCGCCGATCAACTCAAACTGGACATAGGGCACATTGCCTGAACCAGTATAAACCCTGTGTCATTGAGTGCTAGATGATGGCGGGAAAACAGGCGGCTATGACCCGCCTCCGCGTCAGCAAAGACAAATTTAGTTTTGGTTAAATTTAATTGGGACAAAAGAGAAAGAACAGGTATTGCGAGTCTATACTTCCATAATTCTTATATTTGCATAAAAATTATGTTAATTATATCTCTGAAGAGAACACCCCTGATTAAGAGTTCCAACATGAGTACATAAAGAATAAGATTACATCATATGGCTTCCTATAACAAACTACAAAAGAAAACAAAGTCTTCGGTCTTGTAGCCGTAGATGGATGAATATGCATGCTTGGCATAGGCTTGAACTTGATGCATGTTATTTTATTTAAACATGACATTTTCATTTGTTGAGGAGCTAACGTATACTCCTTATACGATTGGTCGCTAGCTTGTTTAGCTTTCTAGCGACCCATGATATGCATGTAGTTAATCTATGCAAAGCATTTGTGAACATATTATTATTTGTTTATATCATGATATGGCGCTAAATTTAGCTAACTCAGCATGCGACATCTTGACCATGAGAAAATGATTTGTTTGTTTGTATGGACATTTCTTTGGTGCATAGTATCAGGTATGTATGCACGTAATTTAATTTGAAGACTAAAATTTGACATAGTCTTTTGGATCATTTAAGAACATGATTTAGCATGTTTTTAGATGCCTGTTCATGGATGTACTCAGCATATGGTGCAATATTTTATTTGGGCTAAGCCAAAGTATTTATTTTGCCATGACCTAGAAAGATATGTTGCATCATCAACTCGGCCAAAGCATGTGCAATTAATTTATTTTATCAAGGTTAGTATGCATACTCATAGTACAACGTTTGGCCAAGGATTTGCATGCACGGTGCTATATGATCCACTTTAATTTGGTTTGTCCTTTTTAATGACTTAGCTAGGCATGAACATTCATGGATGCAATCTAGTTAAGATACAATACTTAATTTACCCATTATGCATGGCACTTGGAATGCCTATGCTGGGCATGGATGATGCGCTTGGAAATTATGATAAATATGACAAAGCTTATTTGGCTTAGCTAAATCTATATCGATGTTCATGACACTTTGGTTATTCTAACCTGGGGCCGTAGTAGGTTAATTAGCATGGGCGATCATAGTATAGAATTTGATATGATGAAATGAATTTAGTTAAGTTTATTTATACGGTCTAGCCGTCATATAAAACGGCGTAATTTTATCTAATACATGATTAGGCATATTTGATTCCACAATATGACCACAGCATAGTGTGCAGGTTTTCTTATTTGCATCCTAGCTTTGATTAATCCAGGACCAGGTATATGCAAGTGCGTCGTGTTGATTTTGATGCAACACTAAATTGACTTCATCTATGTGGTATAGGCGGTTCGATCATGCCGCCGTTCATGCAAGACGGAGCAGGCAGGCTAGTTTGCATTTCGGCGAGAGGGATGCTAATTAACTAGCCTATGGCTTGCACATATGCAACATCTTTTACTCGGTTCATTGATTTAATTAAGGGTTTTAAACTTTGAGCATGCAACTTGATTAGTACTGATCATATATGCCCAACTAGGAGACATAACGTGATGCACAAGTGTAGGATGCAAGACAACACCGATATTTTTTTCTATCAGTTTTAATTAAGACTTTATCTTTGGGCATGCAAAACCTTGGTGATTGTAACATGCAAAATTTGTTTTCTTCTATGAACCGTATGAATGGAGATAGGCCAGCAAAAGCATGGCCGTGATCAACATAGACTTATTTGGGGTTGCAGTACGTTATCAATGTCTTGTTTTTGATATAATTTCATTTGCACATATGATTGCTTCTTTGATTTGATAGAAACCCATGCATGATCTTTCTTCATGGCAGTAGCATGCAGAGTTCTTTATTTTCTTTGATACATGATAAGAACGGGCCGGCGTTGCTGTGGCCAAAACACATGTGGATTTGTTAGATATGGAGCCGATTCATGTCCATATCAAATTTACCATGAACCGGGTGGAACGCGTCCACCAATTTTATACCATGAACCTTTAACCGGGTTGGAGCCAAGATCGCGTCCAACCGAATTTCACCGAGGCACATTTGCTGGCCTTGTACACCTTTACCAGGGCACAAAGCCCATGCGCATAGCACAACCATTTGGCCCTTATACCTTTACCAAGGCATGATGCCCATGTGTAGAGCACCGTCCTCACTAGCCCTGTTTGTACCAGAATAGAGGATGCAAGGCTCGCCGACAAAGTTGCCGATGATGACGCTTGTGGATGAAACAACTGGAGATAAGAAGCAGGATGGGAAGCAGGGTCAGAGACGTGCCCTGAGGCCTCTCGCCTTCTCAGGGACCCTAGATAGGATGGTTGCTTCTTACGGCAAACTCCTGATGACCTTCCGCGCGGCAGAGCAGCGAACCGGTAGCCTGGTGGTGCGAGATGAGCGGCGCAGCCGCCTGGATCAGAGAGCTGGGTGTTTATGTGTATGTGTATGTGTATGTGTGGGGAGCGTGATGGCACTATGGATTAGAGAGCCAAGTGTATATGTGTATGTGTGGATGAGAGAGCCAGGGGGCTGAACGTTTGCGCTAGCCTGATATTTATAGAGCCGAGCAATGATTTGAAATCACATCAAGGTAAAGCGGAGAGAGTGGTTGCCGGCGCTCTTGAGTTTAATTTTGTATTTTCTAATGACCCTGGCGCGCTGTGATTTTTTGAACGAGAGCGCGAGCGTTCGTTGAACGTGAGTTCGTGCATGGGAGTTGTATGACTTGGTCTGGCGGCAACAATTTGGAGCCTTTCACCATGTTTGAATATGCCAAGCGCGCACAATAGTTTCTTCCTTGCCTGGTAACGGCGTGCACATATGTGCTATACGTTTGCTATGTATGTACACACACGTACGTACTTGCATGGTCTCTTTTTTTTAATCCATGTGTATCGAAGCGTGTATGTATTTACGGCCAAGCGTTTTTAATATGACATGTAATAGCCGTACTTTTGTCACTCTACTTTGCCAAGGTATAGTCATGCTCATGCATATATGTCCATATATGTCCTCCTTTCTTTATTCTAGCTTTCTTTTCTTCTTCTTAATTTTCCACTAATCACCACATCATCTTTTGACATTGAAAATGATTGATTATTTTAGTCAATCAACAAAGTATTTTATTTTCATATGTGTTCTTCGGATGATTTCCCAACCTCATATATATATATATATATATATATGGAACTACTATCCTGTAGCTGGCTGCATAATAACTTATTCTGTAGCCACTTTGAGTTACGATAATTACTATGTTAATTTACGAGATTATAGTAACTCCTTACTAAGTTGTTTAATATAACGTTATGGTAAATATCCCCATGTGTTATAGTAACCCAACTATCGTAAATATATATTGACATTATCGTAAATTAGTATATAAAATTATAGTAAATGGAGGTGGCTACAGAATAACTTATTTTGTAGCCGGCTACTGAATAGCCTCTCCCTATATATATATATATATATATATATATATATATATATATATATATATATAGATAGATAGATAGATATATACATTAGTTTTATTTTCTTTCCAGGCATGAACACGCTCATGCATATATGTACATGTGTGTCTCCTTTTTCTTTTTGCTCCATCTTCTTTTCCTCTTTAGCGATGTTATATTATTCCTTATTTGCCTATATCATATTCATAAAAAACTTGATCATCTATACCATTTTATTTAATATGGTACAAATGCTTTCACACATTTTTAAGTATACCAAAATTGATGTCAACACTAGGCCACATCTGATCACAACGTATGGTAAAACGACAAATAGTTACTAGTTGGTCACTTTTCGCACCGACAGTTGGCGCCGTCCGTGGGGAAGACACCGTACGTTCACGCCTTTGATCATCGGATGGCCCACCTTTCCACCATCTTCGGCATGGCGGGCTCAAGCGATATGACTCGCTTCGGCTCGCTGGAGTTTCTCGTGCTCCCACCTATTGGGATGTGGGTTCCTCCCGTCTTCATGCCGCCCTAGACCTTTCTCTTTGGAAGCCTAGACTTCGTCATCGACCAGCTCGACGTGCTTCTCATTCATGAGGAGGCACTTGTCCCGGCGCCCGTTGGAGGAGGAGCGCCCTCTGTCGGCTTTGGGACACCCGGCGACCTCAACGACGAGGCGCCTGCGCTTTGCTCCGAGCCTACGCTGGGCTCAAATGCCACTGTGAGTAATATACAAAGTGTTCTTTACTCACTATGTACTATCTTCTACCAATTCTCTAGAGGGACCCCGTTGTCTCCGCCGCAACCGCCATGCAACCGGTTTCCCTATGGCCTCACGTCCCCCACGGACACGTACGCACGGGGCCTCCAAAAAATGCTGACGTTGCCCCCTCTCACATCTGAATTCGTGGGGATGGCGGGCTACACTCCCATCTCTTTTCACGACCTCATGGATGACGAGGTTGAGAGCGACGGCTCCAACATCGGTGACGTCATGGCACCTAGCCACCCTTTGTCCCAGGAGTGCGCTATGGCGGATGTCCCGAGATAGCCACCGGTGGTAGTAGAGTCCCTACATACTCACACCCTCTAGACCCTCATGCGGAGGCCCTTACGCATGCGTAGGAGCAAGGCAAGGAGCTACGACAAAGGCGGCAGAGCCAGACGCCATCTGTGCCGGCGTGCTTGGCACCGCACGCTGCGCCCCGCGCGCGTAACTTGGCGAGCGACGCTCGGGGTCACGCCCGCTAGGTCCAGCGCAACATCATAGATGTGGTGGACGATCTCCCATAGTTCACTTGGGCTAGCTAGAACATCGCCGCTACGACAATGCTTCTGCGTGGCCTTCTAGAGCCTATCGACCCCTAGGAGCAGGCGGTCCACCAAAACCTCCGAGCGCTGGTGGAAACCACCGCCGTTCAACAAGCAGAGAGCTCCACGTCGCGACACCGACTCGTGGCCTTTCTCCCCACCAGGGGAATGGGGGCGCACTAGTCGCACCGCTCCATCCGCTTACCTCTATAGTCACCAGGCGCGGAACAGGAGGCCACAGCTGCACCGTGGCCTGACCCAGCACCCACTCCACACCGACCACCTATGAGTGAATGCCTCGGGCTGAACCGAGACGCTCGCAGTGTCATCAACAACCAGCGCCAGGCCTGGCATGATGATGACGTCCATCAGGGGGCGGTGAGAACAGGTGGCACGGGCCCTAGTCGTACCATTGAGGGGAGCGGTGAAACACACCCTAGGCATGGTCACCGACCCGATGACCGGAGTCCTAGCTCAGATGGCCTAGGGTCATGGGCCTTTGGTTGACGTATCCAGAGAGTGCCGTTCCCATAGCGCTTCCGACCGCTTACCAACATCGCCAAATATACTAGGGAGACAAATCTCAATATATGGCTCGAAGACTTCTGGCTCGCCTACCGAGCCAGAGGAGTGGATGATGACCACTTCATCATTCAATACCTCCCCATTTGCATGGGGAAACAGGTTTGAGCATGGCTCGAATTCCTCCCATATGACAGCATCCGCGACTGGGCGGATCTCAAGAGGATCTTCATCAGGAACTTTTAGGGGATGTATGTTTGTCTTGGGAATTCCTAGGACCTCAAGAGTTGCCAATAGAAGCCTAATGAGTCCCTGTGGGATTACATCTGTAAGTTCTCAAAACAATGCAACTCCCTTCCTAATGTCATCGACGTAGACGTCATCAGCGCCTTTCTCTTCGAGACAACCTATGAGTCCTTAATCCACATGCTCGGCTGTCTAAAGCCCCGTACCTCCCATGACCTGCTCGACGTCACCACAAACCACGCCTCTAGCGAGGAGGTGATCAGAATGGCCTTTAGTGGAGGCTGGGACAAGGGCAAGGCTAAGCGTGAGGACCAAGATGAGGGCCCCTCCATATAGAGGGGCAAAAAGGAACAAGAAGGATCGGCGCTGACCAACCAACTCAGCGTTGGTCGCCGTGGCTGATCGCGTGGGCATGCTGCCCCAGCAGGGCCAGCCTAACCACTTTGACAAGCTCATGGAGAGCCTGTCCACCAACCACGCCTACCCCGTTAAGCACCTCTACAAGGACTGCAAACTTCTCAAGTGCTTTCTGCTACAGGTCGGTAATCCAAAAGAAGGAAAGAGCAAGGAGTCAATGGCCAAGAAAGGAGGCACGTCGAACAAGGTTGGGGATGGCTTTCCAAATCCTAAGGAATGCCTCATGATCTTTGGGGATCTGATGCCATCTACTCCAAGCGCTAGCACAAAGTGCGCTATAGAGAGGCATGTGTCGCCAAAATGGCCATCCCCTCCTTTCTTAGCTGGTCGAAATCTCTGATCACTTTTGACCAAAGGGACCATCCCTCCCACGTCGCCAGACCGGGTCGCTACCCGCTCATCGTTGACCCCATTGTCCGCAAGAAGCGCCTCACCAAGGTGCTGATGGATGGAGGCAGCGGCCTCAACATCCTCTACGTCGACACCCTTGATGCCATGCGCATCCCCCGGTCGGAGCTCCACCCAGTGAGCTCTCCCTTCCATGGCATGATCCTAGGGACACAGGCATACCCGCTCGGGCAGATCGACCTGCCTGTCACATTTGGCGACCAAGCTAACTTCCGCTCGGAGGTCCTCACCTTTGAAGTGGTGGACTTCCCAGGGTCTACCACGCCATCTTAGGGCAGCTATGCTACACCAAGTTCATGGCGATCCCAACTACACCTACCTCAAGTTGAAGATGCTGGGACCAAACGGCGTCATCATTATGGGTAGCACCTTTTCGCATGCCTACACGTGTGACCGCGAGCATTACAAGCTCATCACTGTCGTCATCAACTCAGCTGAGCTCCCTCGGCTTAGAGAATCATCGACCCCAGCAGTCTTGAACTGCAACAAGATAACCTCCTCAACTGCCTTCTGCCCACTTGAAGAAACTAAGATGGTGGGAATTAACCCCACCAACCCAACCAAGACGGTGCAGATCAGGACCCAGCTCCTGGCCAAATAGGAATGCGAGCTCACCGACTTTCTATGCATCAATCATGATGTCTTCGCATGGAAACCTTTTGACATGCCGGGCATACCACGGGAGGTCACCGAGCATGCATTACGCCTCGTCCCAAGCTCGAAGCCCACCAAGCAACACCTGCGTCGCTTTGACGACGAGAGGCGTATGGCCATAGTCATGGAGGTCGCCAAACTCCTGGCAGCTGGATTCATCAAGGAGGTATACAACTCCGACTAGCTTGTCAATCCTGTTCTTGTTAAAAAGAAGACTAGGAAATGGAGAATGTGTGTTGATTATACTGGCCTCAACAAGGCTTGTCCAAAGGACCATTTTCCTTTGCCATGCATGGACCAGATAGTCGACTCCACCTCGAGATGTGAAATCCTCTCCTTTCTAGATACCTACTCAGGCTATCACCAGATCATGATGAAAGAGTCCGACTAGCTCACAATCTCGTTCATCACCCCGTATGGTTTGTACTATTATGTAACCATGCCTTTTGGTCTGAAGAACACTAGCGCCACCTATCAATGGTGCATGTAGCAGTGCTTTGCCGACCAAATCAACCCGCTCAACCAGCCTGATCAAGTCAAGCGGCCAAAACCAACAATCACCGTCTATGTTGATGACATAGTGGTCAAAACGGCTCGAGCATGCGACTTGATTGCAAACTTGGCCGCGACGTTCGCGAACCTCCAAATGTTCACCATCAAATTGAATCCTAAAAAGTGTGTTTTGGGGTTCCGAAGGGGAAGCTGTTTGGGTACATTGTGTCCGAACATGGTATCGAGGCCAACCCCGAAAAAATCATGGCCATCTCCAACATGGGCCCTATAGGCAACGTCAAGGGCGTACAAAGGCTCACCGACTGTTTGGCCACCGTGAACCAGTTCATCTCTAGACTAGGTGAGCAAGGGATACCTCTCTACAAGCTTCTCAAAAAGATAGATGCTTTCATCTGGATTGAGGAAGCACAGTAGGCTTTGGAGAGCCTCAAAGCATCACTGATGTTGGCCCCAATCCTCGTCGCTCCCAAATGGGGAGAACCCCTCCTCTATGTCGCGACAAGCAACCACATGGTGAGCGCCGCCCTAGTCATCGAAAGGGAGGAGCCAAGACACCACCTTAAGGTCCAATGACCCATATACTTTGTCGAGGAGGTACTCCCCGACGCCATGGTTTGGTACCCCTAGGTGCAGAAACTTCTATACACCGTGCTAATGGTGACCCGGAAGCTCCTACACTACTTCACCAACCATGAAGCCTCAGTCGTCACTTCATACCCGCTGAGAGACATCATTCATAACCACGATGTAGTGGGATGGATCTCCAAGTGGGCACTCGAACTAATGGGCCATGACATTAGGTATATCCCCCGCACTGCTATTAAGTCTTAGGCGCTCGCGGATTTTATCACCGAATGGACGGAGGTCTGGCTACCGACCTCGGATGTCACCCACAAGTACTGGATGATGTACTTCGATAGGTCCATAATGGTGCTTGACTCAGGGGCTGGAGTGGTTCTGATCTCCCCAAATAGGAGCAGGCTTCGCTACGCGATCTACCTCCACTTTTTGGCCTCAAACAATGCTATGGAATACGAGGCCCTCATTAATGGACTACGCATCGCCATCAAGCTCGGCGCTACGTGGCTCTACATCCATGATGACTCAGAGTTGGCCATCGACCAAGTCATGAAGGAGTCCTCTTGCAAAAGCCCCCTCATGGCACTGCTAGGAGGTGCGCAAGCTCAAGGACAAATTTCAAGGGATCGAACTGCATCATGTCCCCCAAAAGGACAATGATGCCGTTGATTTTCTCGCAAAATTGGCTGCTAGGCGGGTTCCATCTCCACATGGGGTCTTCATCAATGAATTCCGCGAGCCGTCCACCCATATCCTAGAAGGTCTAACCTAGATACACCCTGATGCCAACCTGGCGCTCAGGGGCTCCGACCTCGGTGCCTCTGTGATGATGTCGCCCATCGATGTTGCCATGGTAGCACTCGATCAAGCCGACTAGCGAGCGCCGCTACTCACCTACCTATTCGATGAGATTCTCCCACCCAAAAGGACTGAGGCACGATGAATCGCTCAACGCCAAGACGTTTGTCGCATTCGGTGACAAACTTTACAAGCGAAGTCCATCGGGAGTACTCATAAAGTGTGTCCCTATCGATCAAGGGAAACAACTCCTCCTCGAGGTCCATGCCAGAATCTATGGACATCATGTGGCTTCGAGGTCGCTGGTTAGAAAAACCTTTTGCCAAGGTTTTTACTAGCCCACCGTGCTACGAGATGCAGAGGAGGTTGTCCGCAGGTGTGTGGAATACCAGTTCTATGCTCGACAAACTCATTTGCTAGCACAGGAACTTCAAACCATCTCCATCACTTGGCCGTTCATAGTCTGGGGCCTCGATATGGTAGGACCCCTCAAAAAGGGCCTGGACGGCTTCACTCACCAACTCGTAGCAGTGGACAAATTCACCAAGTGGATAGAGGCAAAGCCCATCACTAACATTTGCTTGAAAAAGGCAGTCAAGTTCATCCTTGACATCATCTACTAGTTCGGTGTTCCTAACTGTATCATCAGTGACCATGAAACTAACTTCACCGGCAAGAAGTTTCTAGACTTTTGTGATGGATACGGCATCAGGATTGACTAGGCCTCGGTCGAACATCCATGTACCAATGGTTTGGTCTAGCATGCATGCCAATGGCATGGTCCTCCAAAGACTTAAGCCATGCATCTTCGACTGACTCAATAAGTACATCGGACGATGGGTTGTAGAGGTCCCAGCAATCCTCTGGAGCCTAAGAATGACCCCAAACTAATCCACAGTGTTCACACCCTTCTTCCTGGCCTACGGAGCTAAAGTAGTGTTGCCCTCTGACCTCGACCATGGCGCCCCAAGAGTGAAGGCCTTCAATCACGACCGAGCCGCGGAGGCTCGGTAGGACGTAATCGACCTACTCGAGGAGGCCCACAAGACAACCATCATCTGCTCCACTCGCTACCAGCAAACTCTCCGTAGGTACCATGAAAAAAAAATCAGAGGAAGGATCCTCGAGGTCAGAGACCTCGTGCTTTGAAGGACCCATTCAACCAAGGAGAAACACAAACTCTGTCCACTATGGGAAGGACCCTATATGGTGACCGAGGTGATCCGACTGAGCACCTACCGACTGAAGGACGACATTGGCAACGTTCTCACCAACACTTGTAACATCGAACAATTATATTCTTTCTTCCCCTAAAAATTTGGTCTTACTGCTTTATTTCATTCAACGTTTGCTCCTACAAGCACCCTAGCCCGAACACTCTCAGCTTGGGTCGCTCAGGGGCTCCATGAGGGTGCGATACCACCTCACTTTTTTACTATCATATAGTAAATACTTTTTACCCGAACAAAAGGGTGCGTTCCTTTAATTACCCTATGTAACTTTGCCTTAAACTCTCGACTGATCACACCTCACCATGACCTATGGTTATGAGCAGCTGAGCCTCATGGGCCATGCCTGGGTTCTTAAAGTTGTAGCCTATGGGTCAAATGGGTAGGTGTGAAAAAGAAATTATAAAAACAGAGCTATGCTTGGGTAAAAACAAAGAACAGATGGGACAAGCTTCCCCTTATGAAGTGATTCCATCACTGTTCACACGAGGGCTCCTCTACAAATTTAATTTTGACATTTCCTTACTACTTCTACTCTAAATTCTACTATGGCTGCCTGGCGGCATCGGCTGACAGCACGACCGACGAAGATAAGGGCTGCTCGCTCTCCGATGGGGCGACGTTTGGTTCGATCAGAGGCAGGACAACGCTGGCTTATGACCTAGCCTCCACTACATCTACAGGTTGGGTGACATCTTCTTGACGCGTGCCTTTAGCCATGCTCGCACGGTGAGCCTCCATCACCCATTGCGTGGAGACTTGCTCAGACACCATCTGTGCGCAAGGCATCAAGCTCTCCCTGAGCGCATGGATGGCGTCCGCGCTCTAGCTGTCAGCGTACCCACTATAGATGGCGGTGAAGTCTAGGTCCAGGTGGTGCATCACCACTAAGGTAAGCACTCCCGATGTCCCATAGAACATCTTGTCGAAGATGAGCGCCCAAACCTCATTCGGGACGTCCTCTAGCTGGATAGCGGGCGTGCTAGTGCTTGGCGCCGACCTGAACACATCTGAGATGATGACCTAGGAGATGTTGCAGATTTGGTTGAGCTCCCCCTCAAGAGCATATCGCTCTTTAAGGGACTTGGCCAGCGCCTCCGCACTCCAACCAATTGCTGCCTTGGCTGTCTCCAGGTCCTGCTCTAGAGAACCAATTCTTCCACCTAGTTCTAGAAAAAGCACGACAAGTTTAGAAGCAAGGGAAAGGAAAAACCAAGACATCAACCAAAGGCATAATAGGTATGTACCGAGCTGGGTGTTCTTGAGGATGGAGAGTCCTTCCTCCTACTGGGTCACCTTCTCGAGCAGCTGAGCGTTCAACTCCTCCGCCCCTAAGCACTTACCCCCAGAGCGTGAGCACTTCCCGATTGACCTCCGACCGGGCCTTCCGCTCTGACTCCAAGGACTCTAGTGACTTCTGGAGCACCACCTCAGTCTCTATCAGGTGGACCTTCACTGCTGTGAGTCCCTACTCGACAGCAGTCGCTCGTTCCACTGTCATTGTGAGTCCCTGCTCGGCAGCGATTGCTCATTCCACCATGAGCAGCTTCGCCGCCCGTGCTCCTGATGCCTCAGCCACTTGGTCTTTAGACTCACAATAGGCAAACTCTAGCTAGTGCTCAAGCTCATTGACCCATTGTGACATCACAGCTTCCTACTCCATCTGATCGTGTTCCTCCCAAAGGAAACAAGACTTATGGAGCAACTTCGCCTCTAACTCCTGTAAAGCAAGAAAGCAAGCGTGCTGGCACAACCAGCAGAAGACCAAGGAGTTGAGGACAAACACTAAAAGCATAGAAGGCTTACCTCGGCAATGCGCAATAGGTCTACTGAGATCGCCTGATGGGTGAGCTCAACCCGCTCCAAGGCCTCCCTGAGCTTCACCTTGGTTTGGGCAAGATCGAACTCCATCGACAGTCCACTCTCCTCTAGGAAGTCCCAGAGCACCACCTCCTCCCCATTGCGTAGGACAAACTGGGCCTTCCTTAGGTCATCAGGGTAGGGCTATAGTAGCTCACAGGTCCACCCCAACCTGCTGGAAGGCCCAGCCAATGACCGGACCACCGCCAACTCCCACAACATCAAGATGGCTGGTGGCTCCACCCTAGCGCCTGCCTCATCGGGGTAGGGGATCTCCACTTCCTCGACCTCGCAGCCCGCCGGTAGGTGTTCTGCCTCTAGCCTGGCCATGTCACCTCCCGACGCCTCTAGCTCCAACCAAGAGGACGAACCATGTGTCCCTCCACCGAGCGAGGCAGGGAGCTCGGTCTCCCTCCTCTCTTTCACCATAGCCAATGTAGGAGGGATCACAAGGGTCACCTCTGACCCAACCTCCATTGTCGCCACCGGGATCACCGCCATTACCGCCATTGCCGCCTTCACCGAGCCCGCTACCGGCTGGGAGGGCACAACCCCTAGAGGGGAAGGTCGCACCACCACCAGCCTACTTTCCCCGCTGCTCATCATGACTTGTTGTAGGCTGGGTCTCCACTCCTCCCACATAAGAGGCGAGGCAACACTCAATCCTATCAGTATCTAGCCGCTGTCAGAAAAGTATTGGTTAGTCGTGCTCGAAAAACTCAAACTATGAGATTAGAAGAAACATGGGTATATACCTAGATGAAAGGGGCAGGGCCCTGAAGCCTCGACCCACTGGCAACGAGCCCACTGGATGAGGACTGCTCAAGGGTCGTGACCCGTGTCCCCTCACATCGACCGAGGGGGGAGTCGACCTAGCTAATTCTCGATTGACCCATGAGCCACCACGACCGCCGACTTGTGACACGCCCACCAGAGTAGCTAGCAGGGTGTCCCCCCATTGTGGGTCATGCACCGGTGCCAGCCCCAAAGATGCGGGGGTGCGATCCTGCTCCTCCGACCAGCTGGCCTGCCTCGCCACACTTGGAGTGGGGGAGGGTGAGGCCAGCGATGCCTCCAAAGGCCACGGCGACCACGTCCGCTTTGCCTCTCACTCGGTGGTGGTGTCCGAACTCATGGCATGCTTCCTTGACATGGGAACATTATTGCACCCCTCCGCGTCCCGCCCGCTGCTGATGGATGCGGCCACTAGCTCATGACGCTCCACTAAGGTCATAACAATGTCCTGGCCTCCTTCATTCTCAGAGGAGCTCACGCTGCCGCCAACCTCCGTGGGCTCCTCTAACTTGAGCTCCACCTCCACATTGCTCCTATTTTCCCCGGCCCGCACTCGCTGAGCGATCTCCTTCTCCTTCTGGTGCTGACGCCGAGCCTTCTTAGCTCTCTTCTTCTTCTTGTCGTCCACCTCCTCCTTTGGGGCAGCTTGTCGAGCCACGCCCTCTGCCCCCCTCGGAAGGTGCAGCCGAGATTTGTAACTGGCAAGTCCCTACAAAAATAGACGACTCAAAGTCAAAATACAGGAAAGCAAAAGAGAAAAAGACACGAAATAAGGAGAAGGGAGCGTACCAGAGTGGACAGCTTTGTGGCGTGGAGGGGTCTGGGTTTTCCATCGAGGGACTCTTGGGCCCTCAGTTGTAGCACCCGGTCGAGCTAACTCGAGACCTCATCCTTCGCCAACTCCTCTGGCGACGCACGGTCAGGATCTGTTGGGCCCAAGTAGTTCCACATTGACCGCCTCCCCTCTACTAGTGGGGCGACCCGACAGTGGTAGAAGGTGTGGAACACCCGCACCTCATCAAGGCCATGCTACACCAACTTCTGGAGCTCTGCCTTGATGACCTCCAACTTGTTCTACCAGCTAGAGGGCCCCCAGAACCAACTATCCCTCCTCTCTAGCCTCCTTCTGGTGAATGGTGAGAACGGCCCCTCTGCTGGGTTCCTGATATGGAACCACTCCCTATGCCACCCCCGATTGGAGTTGTAGGGGGAGTATGCAGGGTATTAACCCAGTGGCCTTGGTTTCTTCTGTAGCGCGAAGCCCCCAACTAGTGTGGTCCTAGGCGCCTTCCCCTCCAACAAGGCACGCTCGGTGAAGATCTACCAAAAGAAGTCCGTGTGTGGGTCCGTCCCAAGGGAGGCCTCACAGACGGTCACGAAGCCAACGATGTGTAGCACCCCAGTCGGATTGAGGTGCTACAACTCTAGGCCCTACTCATTGAGGAGCCCATGCAAGAACCAATGCGAGGGATATCCTAGCCGACGCTCATGGAAGGTAAGGAAGGAAACAACCTCATTGGACCATGGTCACAGAAAAGCCTCCCCCGCAGGAGCCCTCTAGTGCGCCATCTCCTTCGGCAGGAGCAGCCCCTTCTCGACTCAAGACCTCATCCTTCGCCAACTCCTCCAGCGACGTGCGGTCAGGATCTATTGGGCCCAAGTAGTTCCACATCGACCACCTCCTCTCTGCCAGTGGGGCGACCCGACGGTGGAAGAAGGTGTGGAACACCCGCACCTCATCGAGGTCATGCTGCACCAACTTCTAGAGCTCTACCTCGATGACCTCCAACTTGTTCTACCAGCTAGAGGGCCCCCACGACCAACCATCCCTCCTCTCTGGCCTCCTTCCGGTGAACGGCGAGAATGGCCCCTCCGCTGGGTTCCTAATATGGAACCACTCCCTATGCCACCCCCGATTGGAGTTGTAGGGGGAGTATGTAGGGTATTAACACAGCAGCCTTGGCTTCTTCTATAGCATGAAGCCCCCAACTAGTGCGGTCCTAGGTGGCTTCACCTCCAACATGGCATGCCTGGTGAAGATCTATCGGAAGAAGTCCATGTGCGGGTCCATCCTGAGGGAGGCCTCACAGACGGTCATGAAGCCAGCGACGTGTAGCACCCCAGTCAGATTGAGGCGCTACAACTCTAGGCCCTACTCATTGAGGAGCCCGTGCAAGAACCAATGCAAGGGATATCCTAGCCCACGCTTGTGGAAGACATGGAAGGAGACAACCTCGTCGGACCATGGTCACGGAAAAGCCTCCCCCGTAGGAGCCCTCCAGTGCACCATCTCCTTCGGCGGGAGCAGCCTCTTCTTGGCGAAGGCAGCCAGCACTACCTCATCCACATTGGATGGCCTCTAGCTCAACATCACGCTTTAGACTCATGAATGGATCTATGAGTTCTCCTCTCCCGCTTTACCCTCTCTCATTTAGGAACCACCACGACACACAAACGCCCTTGGCAAGAAGGAAGAAGGAGGAGAGGCAGCGATTGGAGAATAGGTTAAGGAACAGGATGAAAACTCTCTCCCTTCCCCTATTTAAGGAAGAGACATAGCAGTGTGAGAAAGGCGAAGGATTGGGGTGAAAAAAGCCTCTTCCTTCCCCCATTCAATGCGGATGGGATGCGCTAGGACACATCCTGACTAATGGGACACGCCCTGCTCAACGAAACAATGCATGGTTAGATGAGATGTGGCCTAAGCATGGTCCACCACTACCACATGCTGGGCGTAGGAAACAAGGCGCAACCACTTGCAAGTGGCCCTCCACCTTCCTAGACAAGACATGGAAGGGCCCAATGATGGGATCTCCATCGAGGAGAGACCAATGGGCTTCCTGAGTATATCAGACGACTCAGGCAAATGACGAGAGACAGGTAAGGAGCAGAGGGATGCCCCATGTGGGCTATGTTGACTCCGCCATGAACGACGGACATGGATCCCGTTCGAACATATCCGATAAGAGCTCCTCAAACTCGTCGCTCAAGTCATCAAGGTAACTTTACCAAACATTCTTACTTTATTTTTTTATGCATGGTCATTCATTCATCCATTCTCATACAACGCATTCACACACGCATTCATACCATCATTCATTCATCACATACATCCAAAGCATTGCATATGCAAATTAATGCATCACAATGCTTCGTGTTGCGTCATGAGGCGGTAGTTGCCTCATTCAACATGAGCAACAACTGACCGGGGTACAAAGGCTGGCCCACGAAGGGCTCAAGGCCACCTCCTATCAAATAGGGCCACAGGAGAAAACATAGATGAGCCCCAACAGCCCTCACCCGATCTATCCAAAAGCAGATAGGGTCATCCCAACCTTCTTATTCGATCCTAGCCTCGAGCCATGCCCATAGAATCTCCACTGAGGGGAGGCCAGCAGGCCACCTAAGTCGGTCTTCAGAATGACCTAGGCATCTACCAAGAGGCGGGTTAAGGAGCAGCGAAATGCCACATAAGGGCTATGCCGACCCCATCACGAATGATGAACCCAGATTCTGCTCGAACGCTTGTTAGTGAGCTCACCAAGAGAGTCACTCGAGCTATTGAGGCAAGCGACGTTAGCTTAGCCCCTCTGGTTGTGGAAACCATAGAAGGGGTAACGCATGGAACTAGACCTACCCCTACCAAACCCAATAGGCTCAGGGGCTTAGGTCGCCCGACGCCGACTCAGAAAATCAACTAACCGCATAGGTCATGGGCGGGACAAACACGGGCAAACACCCCAAACAACAGAAATACAGAAATCTATGGCCTAGGAAAGAGTACCAAAATGCTCAGCCTCCAACCGACTCACCAGCCGGACGCAGGCTCAGGGGATACACAACTAGGTGCGCTCATGCGCACCCACCGGCAAGTCAAAAAAACCCCAGATGATTCTACCCAAATCGCCCGGGGGCTCAGGGGCTCCTATTGGGTTCATAAACCCAGGATCCCTAATGGACCTACTTTCCAGCAAAAGCTCGACTCAGCAGACAACGTTGTGAACAATGCAGAACTCCTAGGCCGGCCCAGATACCTAATGACAGGACAGAAGAGCAATTCAGTCTTTAGTCAGAAGGCCTGGCTAAGGAAGGAATGGTGCTCGATTCTAATTCTAACCCACCTCTCTGATCGAAAGGTCTGGCCAAGGAAGGAACGATGCTCGCTTTCGACTCCGACTCGCCTCTCCGACCAAAAGGCCTGGCTAAGGAAGGAATGATGCTCACTTCTGACTCTGACCCACCTCTCCGACTCGGAGTACACCGAACCTCTACTTACAGCTCTTCTCTGACCGACGTGGTCGAAGCCAACTAGGAAATGACCGAACTAGGAGGCCCGCTCGGTAAGGACCCAAAGAATCAGGAGGAGTAAGTAAGATAGGGCGCTCAAGTCAAGCCACAATACCAAGGACCGTACCCTACACACCTATAGGACAGTACTGTCAGGTCATGTCAGAAGAGTACTTTATGACCTTCTAGACATGTTAGAATAACAAATAATATTGTGGGCGCCGACATTTGTCCTACAGTATGGTAGGCGCCAACATTTGTCATACCAGAAGAACACGATAGAACCAACCACATGCATCTAGGCGTCAACAGTATTCTGGGCGCCGATAAACCGACTTGTACCCGATGGCGTGGGTAACAAGATTAGGTAGCACACACACTCTCTCTCACTTATAAGGCCATCCCCTTTATCTATAAAAGGGGATGCACCCTCTCCCAATGAGGATGGATGATCGAACAACAGACAACTGACGGATTGCTCTGACTCACTCTCTGCTAGCTTTAGATATTCTAAAGCTATACAGAGCATACGTTCCAATACTTAGCACATGTAGGAGCTCCCATCACTATTGGCCCTTTGGTCCAGAGTCCGATCGGACCTCTAACACCCCCATCTTACTCCCACTCGTTTGTAACCCCACAACAAACTTCGAGCACCTGGGCTCAGGAATAAAGTCACCGACCAACTCAAACTAGATGTAGGGCACGTTACCTGAACCAGTATAAACCCTGTGTCATTGAGTGCTAGGCCACATCCGATCACAACGTATGACAAAACGATAAATATTTACTAGTTGGTCACTTTTCACACCGATAGTAATTAATAGACATAGAAACCACCATAAATACCCCATTAGGACTGCCCCCACTCCAGAGGTACACGCAAGCCGACACTTCCTCGAAAGGTTGGCGTACCTATGCAAAACCAAGTGATTCGAGGAATTCGGTGACTCATGTGCATCATTTGGTTGCCAAAATCACGTGAACTAGAAGCATACCCCACCCGTTGCCATGGGAATCATAGATTAGTGGATTGCGTGTTATGATGACATGGACAACAAAATGTTTATGTGTCTTACTGACGTGTACATTGCTGTTGCATGTGCTAGTGAATTTTAATTGTATGTGATAGTGCATTGCCTAGTTGGACAGCTTGCACATTGAGATAAATAGCTAATGAGATTTTGCTTAGTGGATTTTAATTCTATGTGATAGTGCATTGCCTAGTTGAACAGCTTGTTGGTTGAAATAAATAGCTAATAGGGTTTTGCTTTATAAGAGTATAACATAACATAAGATTTACAAGTGCAAAAAATCATGTCATCTAATTGCTTTTTACATATATAATATGATTGTTTAAATCACATGATTTGGATCATGTGCATGATTTGAAGGGCTCCATCACACGAATTTGATGGGGCAACATAGGTGTAGGCCAAAGATTTATCGTTAATGCTGTAGTCAGGGCATCCGTTCGCTCGGCCGCTTGCTTCCTAGGCCTGTGGACCAGCCCAACAAGCCTGCTGGACGACTTTTACGGCTTCTAAAAAACTAGACGCTTCAACAACATCCCCACTCTACCTCGCTGTGTTCTCCATCGTCGCACCCACGCTGCCCGCTTGCGGCGTCCACCTCTAACGAGCCAGAGAGCCTTCTCGCCGTCGCTGGGGTTCAACCGCTTGCCAATGTCGCTGGCTGGCCAGGACAACCCAGCAGTAGTCGCACATGCACCTAGACGTTGTGTGTGGCCAAGCGACCAAAAGAGGGGGCCGTTGTTGGCAAGGCCCAGGCCAGGCGCAGGTGCAACTAGCCGCTGCCAGGCCACGCCACCTTCCTCGGTCACCAGCTGGCCAGAACCGACCGTTCCCCACTCTGCTCTGCGTTGTACGGAAGAAGAAGGTTCTTTTGTGATTCAGAACTTCATTCATTCACCAATGAGTATTGGGATTACAATCTTACGCCAGTAGGTGATCGATGCAAGTTGGGGCTAATTGCCACTCTCCTAACCTGTCGTGTCACTTGTGACCTGCTTAGCTAACAAGTGAGCTACGAAAGAAGAAGGTTGAAAAACGTATGTTGCAAGTATATGTTTTAAGTGTTTTAGATGTTTCATAGGTATGTTGCAAGTGTTTCAGATGGATATTAAAAGTAGATCGGAATATTTCATATGTTGCAATGGTTATACTCGTATGTTGCAAGACTTTATTTATAATGTTTCATCTGTGTTTTCAGACATATGATGCAAGTGTGTTTATCTGAATGTTGCATAAGTTTTCACACATATGTTGCAAAGTGTTTTATTTGAATGTTGTGTATGTTTGCAATGGTTTTCATGTGTTTTTTAGGTATTTTTGGCAAGTGTTTCAGAAGTATGTTTCAAGTGTTTTATTTGTCTTCAGACGTATGTTGCAACTGTTGCATCTGAATATTTCAAAAGTAGATCGGGTGTTACATATGGGATGCGCGTGAGAAGCGGGAGGGGTGCCTGCACGTAGTCTAGCGACGCGGGCCCCATGTGGGCACGCGGGCAACGGCGTGCTGGCGCGAGCGTGGGTGTAGAGTGCAGCGCGCGCGGGAAATAGAGAGCAGCGCGGGTGTTCGTCCGGATGTATGGACGCTAGCATTGCTAAAGATTTATATATGAATATTTACGCAAACTGTACCTAGGAAAAAACACCAAAATAATTGTCGTAACTTTAATACAAGTACGGTATAAATTGAGCTAAAGTGTCCTTATATTAGCTGCGACAGCGGTGTTTAGTCGAGCTAAAGTGTCGTTACCTACAATAGCAAAATCATTGACATTTGCCCTGTTCGCTTGGCTTATAAGTCATACTTTTTCAGCCAATAAATAATATTTTTCTCTCACAACAAATCAGCCAACAGTAATTCCGTCATGGCTTATCAGCCAAACGAACAGGGCAATTATGGCGGCATGCCTTATGAAATATTATAATGGTGCTCTAGCAGCTATTTAGATCGATTAATATAGCTCTATAAAAACTTTGTGTATACTTTAAATTTAAAACAATTGATTAATAGCATGCTTTCTTTTTTATAAAAAGAGAAGAGATGGTTTAGTAGATGAAAATTTTACTTCAACTAACTCGAGATAATAAGTCTAAATATTTATGCTAGAACTAATGCACTCCCTCATTTTCAATGTGCAGGACGTATTATAGAATAAAAAACAACTATTTTAAACTTTGACCATCAATAAGTCAAATATATGCATGTCTAGTGCACAAAAATGCATCAACACATCATATCTCACATGTATTTTAGTATAATGTCGGTTTTATAGTGATTGATAACATATTTTAAGATAAGTCAATACCCAAAATTAAATATATCTTGAAATACTTTTTGGATTATAATATGTCTTATCAAAAGAAATGGAGAGAGTAGGTCTTTTTCTCCAAGGAAGAAGGAAATGATCGGTTTAAGCGAAACGCTTCGTTGACAAAATAATATAATGTTGTTTCTTTCTCTCTTTGAGAACTACCACGTCCGTCCAAAAAAATGTAAACATCGTTTTTCAAAAAGTAAATTAATCTCAAGTTTAACTAGGTTTATAAGAAACAATATCAACATTTATATCTCTAAATAAATTTATTATGAAAAATATATTTCATAATTAATCTAATAATATTTATTAGATATTATAAATATTATTTTTTGGGAATTAAATATTATTATTTTATCTATATATATTTGATTAAACTTGAGATATGTCAAAAATGAGATTTATATTTCTTTTTTGGGACCATGATTTTTTTTTTTGAGGGGAGGGACGGTGAATTGGTGAGTCTGGCTGGCACGGCATCAACTATCGGGCCTTGCTAGGCCGTGTAACAGAGCACGACGGTTTCGCACCTCGCTTGTCTGGGCCGTGGATGGCTTGACTCGGCCAAACCATAGAACGACAAACCGAGCTGAGAAATGGTCTGATTTTTTTTTTTTTTTTTGAGGAACAGAAATGGTCTGAACTTAGAGGACACGATCACACGATCAACCAAGATAAAGAAGTGCTATACATTGCTTTGTATTGCATCTCTCTCCCATTCAAATTCACAACTCACAAGCTTGGCAACTGGGAAACTTGCTTCTTGTTCCCAAAAAAAGTTGCAACTCAAGTTTCTCTTCATCCAAAAAGTCATCCAAAAGTTAACACCGATATATGTGTACAAATAGGAGCAATTAGCTGACGTTGCAGAACTACGCAAGTATCGAACACTATCAGATACTTGTAAACATAAGAAATATACAGCAGCATGCTGAATGGTGGGGTTACCTCAGTTGATCGCAAAAGGATCAGGCAGGACAACCGGACAAGGAGATATATAGAAGCGTTGAAATTCTCCGAACTCAGCAATAAGCCAATAGTCATCAATTCATCATTCATGTATCTCCCAGATGTGTACTCCCTTTCTTCATCAGTATCAACAACAACAAAAATCAGTATAAAAAAAGTGTGCAAGAGACTTGACAAACAGTCACTAAACACATGGAGGAAGCAAGCACGGTGTTTGATTTCATCATCATTGTTTGGTGTCTCCAAACGAAACACGAAACAAAAGGATCATGTAGCTAGCTAGTGGCAGCTAGGAAGATGATCAAATAACCAACTTAACGAACATCACCGACTAACAAGAGTTTATAATGTTACAAAAAAAATGCCTATATCAGCATATATCCGCAAATTAAAAGGATCGAACCTGGAGAACATTTCACAGCTTTGCTAAGCACCAGCACCAAGGCACAGGGCCTTGCAGGACAAGAATAGAAGAAAGATTGCATTGAAATTCTCGCTGAACTCAGAATGTGCATCGCCAGTAATCCAGTATCAACTATCAACAGCAAAGCGTTGCAAGAAGATGAACAAGATAGTGAACTTAACTCCCAAACAGCGGTTAAACGAGATCACGCATTCCCCAAGTCATTGCCTCACTTTCTGAAAGCTACATTACTTCTAGTTCTAGGCGACGCATAACAGCTGCACAAGCCGCCGATGAGCAGATGAACTTGACCAAATTAACAGCGATCACATATCAAACCAATAGTTCTCAGGGCGTGTACTTACTTCCCTATGGCAAATTACCCACCACCGGGATACCCAAGAGGAAGCACAGCACCAGGACGGCGATCCTCAGGATGCTGGTGGGTCCCGGCACCACGGCGCCCCACGACGCGACGTACGCCAGCGCGTACGCGGCGGCGGCCGTGACGAGGACCCCAGGGAGGAGGTGGACGCGGTTGAAGGCGAAGGCGAGGGCCCGGGACACCGCGAGGAACGCGAGGGCTTCGACCAGAAGAAGCTCGTTCTGCTTGATGAGCTTGACGCGGGCCGCGGCCTCCACGTAGGCGGCGGCGTGCGCGGCCACCTCAGGATCATCCAGCGGCAGCACCAGACCCTCCGGCGGGCGGCGGTGGCGTTGAACGCCACCTCCGCGACGCGCCGGCGGGCCTGCGCAAGCTGGGCGGCGGCCTCGGCGTGGAGCGCGGCGTACTCGTCGATCTCGGCGCGGACGAGGTCGACGTTGCGCTGCACGCGCTGCACGGCGTCGACGTCGCCAAGGCGCCCGGCAAGGTCGTCCATCAGTGCTTCTACGATGGGGTTGGCATGCGCCATCAGTGAGCGACTGAGCGTGGGGGCCGGCGGGCCGCTGCTGCGACTGCGAGCGGTGGATGGGTTTTGGCCGGGTGGCGCTGGCGACTGGAGAAAAAGGAGGCCTGCAGAGAGATTGTTTGAATCAATGTACTTGGAACGTAAATGAGACACGGGAGATTGAGACAGCGCGGAATTTTTTTTGTTCGAATTTTGCCATGATTTTTATTAGACGGAGGGGAAAAAAAGTATCGTCTCAACTTTTTGAGTGAAAATCTGGTTAAAAACAATACGGCTAGAAAGAGTGCATCACTCGTCATGTATAACTTTGGTACACCAACAAAACAACTAACAACTTCGTGCCCTCATCTGAACACTAGTGGGCCAACTTTATCAAAATGGCATAACTAGCAACTGACTAACTGGAGCACCTCAAACCAAAAACAACTAGCAAAACTATTCGCTCTAGCAACCAACACATAGTACAATTAACAATCTCGACAAGCTGCGAGCACCACCAACAAAAACAACTTGGAGCACTGCCATTGTCCCACGGTAAGAGCGGAACAGTGGAGCCGGAGGAACCTATCGACACATTCAGGAAGAAAATGACACCAAAGACCCATGGGAAGGTTTTCACCCGTAAATCCTAGTACGGTAAGAAAAAAGGTACAAAGACGACACCTCCGAGGAGAAAGCGACGACCACAAACATCATCCTCTAGGCTTTCTCCCTAGCCTCAAGCAACCCACCCTTCGTTTCCCACCAAAGCCCTCCTCCTCACGTGGGCGTAGGGGATACCTATCCCAAAGAAAAGCGCTAGTGATGACACACGAACGTTCGCACCAACACCACTAGACACCACCACGCACACAGCGGGCGTCATCGCCACACACACACAGTCACAAGAAGACCTCCAAGGAGACGGGATACATGGAGGCGAGGGAGGCAGCAGCAACGCTGACCTATCGCCCTAAGGTCACGACGTGAAGGCCGCCTGCCGTCCCGGGAAGGACCGAAGCCTCCAGCCAGCCAAATGGAGCCCCCAACGACCATATTTGGCCCTTGCCATAGGCGGACAGTCGTTATTGGGACGCTGCCCTCTACCTGTTGGACAACACCATACATATGAGCTCACCACCAGGGACGGATCCAATGTGAGTGTAGGGGGTGCTCGAGCACACCCCCTCCCTACTCCCTATGAGCAAGTGGGCCCCAATAGCCTCCCCTCAAATTCTCTGCCATTTATTGAAGTTTGGAGTGCTGCAGATTGAAGAAAGGTGCCGGAGGTTCCACCACATGAAGCCAAGAGCACGAACTGATTACTACAAACGCGAGAAAGCAAAGAGGAGGAGAAAATGAAGCCTCGATGCCATCGTAATCAGCGTTGCCTGGGCCCCTAGCAATCGGCACAGTGGGGGAGGCGATGGGCGATGGCACAGGCACCTCTAGTCCACTCAAGCACTAGCGGAGCTTAGTTAGGACTGTACTAGACCATGCCTCACTCCCCCCTAATATTGCTAAGCTATATGTGAAGGATTAGATTTTAGGCTAAACTAGACCAAAGAATTACCGTTCTCTCGTTTGGAATTCATACACAATTAAGACTGACCCGTGCTGAAAATTGAGTTAAGCTCCACCACTGCGCTCGAGTCGCCCAAGAGGGCGAGAGGAGGACGTGACGTGGACGCCCATGAGAAATTAATTTGTTATCCAAATAAGACAATGAGAACGATGATATCATTTGTTACAAATATATACACGACAAAATGGTGCCCACGTCGGTGGCACGAACGGACATGCCCGTTTGCACTTCTATGCATTGGATGAGATCATCAATGAAGATTTACTTTTAACACTCTTGATCGAATCTAGTATTGACATCAATCATTTGATTATGATCATTCAAAAATGTATAGGGAAAATATGGTGTAATGCTATGAGAGCCTATCAAGTTAATCTACCAAATCCGAGTATCACTCTTGATTCACTCACTTTATTAATAAACTAACCGTGGTAGGATGTGTGAATGTTGGTTGTAGGAACGGATATGGCCATTCGCTCTCTCCTATGCCTTTTGGATTGGATGAGATAATTCAGCCCACAATAGGAGAGGCGTGTGGCTGAGGATGAGAAATGCAGTCGCCGCCGTAGTCCGTAGTAGTTCAGACTGTTCAGTAGCAGATCGCCGAACAGTAGCAAAGGTTCTGAGGTACCAGTGAGGTTCATGGATCGTAGTACCAAGTGCAATGTAAGCGGAAATATCGCTTTGAAAATACCAGAACAGCAATTACCATGTCCTCTGATTTGTACTTAATTTCATCATCAATACCAGCCTACTAAATTTCGATTCGGGTCAGAGTTTAATGGAATGGGATCATCAAGTTACTGTATAACCCAGGCTACAACCCAACCAAGTGCTTCACCTATGCTCATAGTCTCACCATCTATTTCACTATATTTCCCTGTCCCATTCGAACAACATATCCAAACACCACCTCATAGTCTCACCACATTCAACATTAAGCACCCTCCACCTATGGTCGGCAAAGACCAACAGCCCTCCACCTAAGCTCGGCGAAGTCTCGGCATATGCAGCATATGCTCGAGTAGTTCTAGCTATGATATGGTGTACACACTTTCCACATCATAATCCCAAACAAAAATCACCATGAATTGATTTACAAATTGTCACAACCTGCACGTTGTCTCGGGCATCAAAAGTGATGTAGACAGAATAATATCAGAGATCACACAGATTATGGACCCAAGACAACCATTTGTAGGCATGAATAGAAATGAGAACAATGCATTTGTCAAATACGTGACTTGCAAAGATGAAGAATAAAACCAAAAGTGAAACACGACATCCCACAGGAAAAGATAGCACCCGAACTTAGGCCCCGTTTAGGTCAAAAAAAAAAATTGGATTTTGGCTACTGTAGCACTTCGTTTGTATTTGATAATTAGTGTCTAATTATGGACTAATTAGGTTCAAAAGTTTCGTCTCGCAATTTCTCACCCAACTGTGCAATTAGTTTTTTTTCGTCTACATTTAATACTCCATGCATGTGCCACAAGATTCAATGTGATGGGCACTGTACAAAAAATTTTGGCAACTAAACGGGGCCTCAATATTTCCTGAAGGTAAAAGTACCCACGTTTCACAAATTCGTCTAATGCTTCCAGATATCGTATTAGCTGTCAGCTTGCACTGGCCAGACAAACATACAAGGCATATACACATTTCACATACACAAAGTTTCCACCCAGCATGCCACATGATCTAAATTACCAGATAGTAGGTACAGGACGAACTAAGTGGTCTGACGAGATATATTATGATTAGAATCCATCAACTCTGCCCCAACCATTAGAAGCATAACAAAATACTTTTAACATACTAGGACAGTGAATTTACAAGTAGTAAAAGATAGACCTCATTTCATAAATCATAAATAAATAGGTTAGGGGGTGCGGGGGATCTGCAAACCATGAACCAATACCAACCACAAACAATGAGAAACAGAGCTGTACCAACTCCATGCATAAACACTTCCTCTGTCACGCATTGTATGATGTCCTGTCGCATTACTAAACAGTTTTGTGCCCCCGATCAAAAGCATGCAGAACGATATTAGTGAAGGAACAAACATAACCATGCTAAGCAACTGATTCTAATTGACCATATGTTTCTGTGGGTTATTACTAAGCAACCAACTCAAGTCATACCAATCCCAATTTAGTACCAGTAGCATCACGGCAAAAAGTAACAACTGTAATTGAGACATCCACATAAGGCCATTTAGTTTATATAAGGCAAAACAACATGTCCATCAACAGAAGCAATCACATTGTTTCTTTTGCTGAAGATGTTGCCCTCCAAATCAATGAAAATTATGAGCCTGTGCAATGCCCACTTAAAAACACCGAAAAAACATCATGAGTAAACAAGGAAACTATATTAGCAGTAGCTTCAACTAGCCAAAAAGAATGCAAGAAAGGGTAATGCGATATACCATATGCCTGTTTTTGGTAAAATTTCAGTCGCCTACACAGCCAAGTGTTCAGATTAACAGCACTACTGTTCTATCACCCTGTGTTCTTCAACCCATTGTTTGCCGACATGCAGCCCCTCCATCCTGCGCTTGCCCCATTGCCGACAGCGGTGCTATCCCCGAGTCTGCCGATGCCTCCCCTGCTATGCTAAATAGGTTTTTGCCAGTGATATCATCGTCGCTGCTATGTGTCCCCACCCTTTCCCCGCCCATCAGGCGTTCTCCTTGCTGTCCATGGCTGGCAGCATTCCTGGCTCCCCCATGCCTCCCTGCCCCTGCACCAGCCAGGCAGACACCTCTGCAGGTCTGGCCTGTTTGCCATGGCTCTCTCCCCTATGGCCAGTGATTGACAGTATCTCACCACGAAAAAACCCACCACCCCTAACTGCTGTTGCTTGAATTGATGCCCAGACGACTGAAATCTAGTAGGCGCGTAACAAAAGAAGATATATTGCTAATGCACAAACAGAAACACGGAGCACAGCAATTCCTCTAATTGACCAAACAGTGCCTAAGCAGAGGAACACAAATGATGAAGGCGTCAAGAAGCAGAATTCGTAAACAAACTTAGTATATAGTACAATTGTAATCAGATGCAATACATGTCAAATGCTGAGGCAATTTTATGATTTCACTCAGCAATCACACAAAATAGACAGCATCACCAAGTCATTAAGTAATTACAAGTAAGCAAAGTAACGCACTTATCAGCAGAACACTGACCATTATTAGATAAAAAAAGGGACGTAAGGCCATGCGGCAGCAGTAAGCCAGTAACATAAACCAGAAGATAACCAACCATACAACGTTCCTCAGTCGCACGAATTTTTTTTTGTCACCGCAAAAACAGCCATGAAACATAACCAGTCTCCAGATCCCTATATTTCTGTAGGCTAATAAGCAACTACTCATAGAAGTCACATCACTTCCAGTTTAGTAATAGCAGCATCACGACGAAAACTTCCAGCACTGCTACGCAACCGAGCACCAGATTACCTCTTAAGGCGGAGATAGATCAGCATGACAGCAGCCATGCCGGCGGCGCCGGCAGCCGCAGCCGCCGCCATCCCCAGCCACGCAACCTCCCCTTCCTTCGGGGCCTCAGCCGCCGGCGCAGCCTCCCTCTCCTTGGTGGCGGCGGCAGTGGCGGACGCCTTCAGGGCGCTGATCTCCTCCTCGAGCTTGAGCTTCTCCTGGCGCACGGCATCCACCTCCTCGGCGAGCTTCTCGTGGCTCTCCTTGTCCAGCTCGTGCTCGCCCTTCTCGGCCTTGAGGAGGGCCTCGAGGCGGTCGACCTCCGTGCGGAGCGAGGCGACCTCCTTCTCGGCAGAGGCGGCGGCGAGCTCGGCGATGGTGACCTCCTCCCGGGCCTGCATGAAGATCCCCTCGATGCTGTGCGTCTCCTCGGCGAGGGACTTGTTCTCACGGCGGGCCTCGGCGAGCTTCGCCTCCAGGTTGAGCTTGGCGGCGCGGAGGTCCTCGATCTCGGCGCGGGCGGCGACGGCAGCGTAGGACCTGGCGGCGGTGTGGGCGCCGGCGACCCCCTCTTCCTCCTTCGCGACGCCGCCGTTAGGAGCGGGGTTCTCGGCGGCGACCGCGGCGTAGGACTTTGCGGGGTGGGTGATGGGGACCTGCTCCTCCTCCGCGACGCCGCCGTTGAGCGCGGCCTTCTCGGCGGTGGGGGATGCGAGGTTTTCGTCGCCGTTCTCCATGGGGAGGTGGTGGTGGGTTTTGGGCTTTGGTGTTTCTGTGCGTGGGATTGCTGGCCTGCGGGTGGGAAGTTATGGGGAAAAGGTAGGGGGAGAGGAGAGAAAGGGGACGCTTCTTTCTCCTTTTCTGCTGTGCTTGCTGAGGGGGGTGAGAAATATCTAGAAAGGCAGGTTCCGCCTCGCGTCAATGACGGGTGGGCCATATGCTCGGAGTCGCGGCGCGGCCGCACCTGTCAGTTACTGCTCGCCATCTGATGGGAGCGCGTGCATGACGGCAACGGCGGTGTGTTGCCTGGTGGGTCCACGGTGTCAGCGACGCGGTGACTCTTTCGTGGCGAGGAAGTTGGTGCCAGTGGACGGCGTCACCGGCTCTCCCGTTTCGGTAGTGCGCTGGATTATGGTATGGGCGCGAGATTCGCGCCTTGCGGGCCCGAAACGCAAGTGGATGGAGGATGGCTGGTTTTAGCTCAGATTCGAATTTCGAAGGGCATGGAAATGCATGTCTACGTCCCATTTGAATGATTGAGAACAGTTTTGGTCTTTTGGTTTTCAAAATCGTATTTTAAAAAAATTGTGTCGCCTCTAAAGCCCTCTTTGGAAGACAGGAATAATATAGGAATTTCAAAAGAGTCGGTTTATTTTTATAGAAAAACAGGAAAAGTTCTCGTGTTCTAAAGAGGACCTAAATAGAAGAGATAACGCACCACGCACAACCGCATGGAGTAATGTCATCCATTTTTCAACTTGGTTGAAGCATGAAACAATGGAGTTCCTTTCGATATCCAGCCTTTTCGTTTTGTCGTAAATAATCGTAAATTATTTACTACTGGCTGGTTTGACTGGTTTGGTATGAGAGAAAAATATTGTTCCAACTTATAATCCACGATCGTATACGATCGTATAAGCCCAGCCGAACAAGCTGATGATTGTATTTGGCGACCATGACAACACTTGACTTACATCTATTTGTTGCTCGCGGAGCAGTCATGCCGTCGTCAATCAACCTTCAGGCTTAAACTACCCACAACGTAAGTTTTTTTTTGTGATGTTGAAAGATGAGAGAGTGTTGGAGCATCGGTGCTGACCGTTGTGGCTATTGATGCCGGGTTTAGATTTTATCTACCCGATGCATGTTCCTTCCCCAGTGCTGAAAGAGTAAAAAATAATTTCCCAACTGGCCATTGGTCCTAGACGATGGTTCTGATGGTTGGGGTCACACGAAAGAAGCACTTATGCCCATTGTGTAAAGTACAATTGGTCTAGACGGCACGCTGAAATTCCTTTTCAGCACCGCTGACACTGTGGGTAGTCTTACGATTCTATTGGAACTAGGCTTGATGGTTCACTGTACATCATTTGGTTCTTATTTGGAGTCGGCACCACTATTGTTGTGTTTTGTACTAGTTATGTTCCTTCCAAGTGTCGCCCTGACTAGTGTTGTAGAAAATATTAACAACATTTGTATATCTAAATAGGTTTATTATAAAAACAAATTCAACGATATATCTAATAATACTATGTACCATAAACATTAATATTTTCTAATATATTTTGTCAAAATTGAGTATGTTTAACTTCTTGGAAGTGAAATTGACACTTGAAAATTGATGAAGGGAGTATGTTCATTCACCAGTTCTTTCATGTTGATTCATCATGATTTGTGTACATATAGTTCGATGTTCATAACTTTCATCAGGTTTGGACTTTATTTAGATTTATCTTATAGTAAATGGATACATGTGTTTTGGTTCATTTTATTGTAAATTGTGGTTTGTGTAAACTAGAACAAAACTATTCTGTTTTTTTATAGTATAGTAAAGGATCAGGAGCAGATGGACAAACAAACCCAAACCAAACAAAACATCACAGAAGGGCTAAAATACGCCTGATTTGCACCAAAACAACCTAAGAGTTGAAGTGAAGTAGGATTTGCACCAAACTAACATAAGAGCTGAAGTAAAGTGACTTACATAGTTGCAACTTGCTATCGAGGACGAAGAAGAGGCGAGCGAGGATGCACCTTTCTTCGCGGTTCTTCGTGGGCTCACCCGCTCTAGGCGAAGGACGGATGTCACGATCGCTGAGTGAGTGGAGGAGATCAGTAAATGCCGACTCACGCAGTCACGCAAGCATATTTTGTTTTCCTCCATGAGGTTGACGATGAGCCTTCATTTCATTTGTGGTTACTAAGGCTAGTCTCAGTGGATAGTTTCATTGCGTTGTTTCTAAGACAATGAAACTTGGACAAAACACCCACTCTCAATGCAAAGTTTCATCCTATAGTTTCACCAGTGATTTGCGCGCGCCCATGCATGCGTAGAGCCACTTCATTCATTTTGTTTTTTCACAAAGCATGAGAATGTAATGAAGTGCATCAAATACTATGACCAGATTTATAGAGAATTTAACAATAAGAATAGAACCATTTTCTTGCACAAGCAACAAAAACATTGGTGCAAACCATTGGCCACCACAACATTAACAGATTTGGGTGATGAAGTTTATATGCCAACTGGTTCACAGAAGTTCATAAGTTATCAAGTTCATACATTACATGGATATAAATATGGATATTACAACGATTGTTTGGTAAATCCATATCCTAGCAAGTCAATATTTTACATCACATAGAGGACGTCCCTTAGCTCGATTAGTCCAAACCAATCGAGGTTCCAATTTCCTAAATCAGAATGAGCATCAGTGTCAGTTCACCATATAAAGCTAGTATGCTAGACAGATGTAGTGCATGTCCAAAAGCATACCAAGTGATCTTATTTCCATAGCAAAATATAGATGTGTCTTCAAAAGTATTGTTCTTCCCTAGATGAACCAGTTGTGATATTACAAGTCTGATATAGTTGCCATGAACATGATTTTATTTTGTTTGGTTAGATGGAGATAAATAGAAGTAGAGAACTAACCTTGATCGCTTAAGTTTGGCATTGAGGAAGCTTCAAGCCAGGGTTCTTTGTGCCTCAGTGAACCTGCAACACCCATATAAACTTTAATTGGAAAGCCATTGCCCAGCCAGTCAGCCACTGCCTTAACCTACAGGCCGTGACACCACCTCATCTAGCTACTCGCCAAGCTACCTAACTACACAACTGAATTAGAGATTGGGATCATCATACTTGCTTGGATCATTAGACAACCATTGGATTAAAATCACAGTTCACTCAAACCAGATAAATTTTGGTATAAGTAACATAGGTGAGCTCACCATCTCATCTATTCATTTATAGAGACATGGTTATTGTCCAAAAACCATCATAGGCCAAGCATCCTGTAATAATATCTAAGTTCAGTGTATCATATTGGTAGAATGGAAGACTGAAACATTTTCATTTGTAAAATGCAAGATTGAACTCTACAGCTAGCATGTATTTAACAATATAAATTTAGCCTTTTTTATCCAACTATTTACAGTTTCTTCAAAACATTTTTAGCATGACTGGCAGGTGCTCTGCCTTTTCAGAGTATTTACTCGCTAATGGCATTCCAAATGCTTCATAATTCAGGAAATATTAACTTTGAGCTAGAAACCTGATGTACAGAAAGCAAAATAAAAAGTGGATTAGAGAAAAAGCTAAAAGATTATATACAAAGGATGCATACTTGGTAGCACCTTTTCAACTACTCTACAATTCTGTGGACACCTGAAGCTAACTAAGTAAAAGCAGAAGTAGCATCAAAATGCTAGACTTGATTTTGCTTTAGCCCCAAACTACAAAAGGTAGTCATAGAGCAATCAATCAAGAATGATAGTGAGTAATTTTGTTTTCATCTAGAATAAGAGGTTTTTTAGTAACCTGCACATTCTATTGTAAAGCCTCATCGCAGTCTATCCTTATCAATGCACAAGGCACAAAGCACTTTTCACAGTCTATTCTTGAGATAATTAAGTATACTAACCAAGAGGCACAAGACAATCTTACCAATGCAATAAATGGAGAGAACCAGTCACCTTTCATTTTGGATTTTTACTCCACCATCGGTAAACCCTCAACTATCATCTTGGTTTTCAAAAGACTGCCTCCAAATTAAAGAACAAAAGAAGTGCTTGATCAACAAATTAATTTCAATGCGGTAATAGAATCTTTGAAGTGTAGCATTGGCAACATCTTGGTTAGAAGAGGAATCACTAGTACTCATTTTTTTTCAATCTGTATAGCAGAGGCACATCAACTAATAAGTAAAACTGCCAAAAACTAAGTAACAAAATAGAAGAAAATGAGACATTCATTTACAGAGCCTTATAATTTATGTATAGCATTCCAAACGGTATCACATAATAAGGCACATTCCATACTATAGTATCACATAACAAAATGTTGTTTTTATATACTGAAAATGAGATATTTGTAATGCTCTGTAATTTAATAAGGCACATTTCAGACCATAGTATTAGATGACGGAGCATAAATGCCAGGAGGCTTACTTTCATCAGTGATTGCACGAGCTTGTATCACGCATGCATATAATTTTTTTCTGTGGCCAGCTAGCTTTGCAAATGGAATGTAAGCTAGCATAGTTAAACAAGCACGAATAAGCAAAACCTTTCCAGTAAAATGCTAGAATTAGTGGTCCAGCATAGTACAGAACTAAAAAAGCTCTTACTTGCTAGAATAAGTGGTGCAGCACAAGCTCTTTTAAGAAAAATGCAGGTACTACCAGTAGATTCACCATATCTCACATAAAAGATAAGTGTTGATAGCCAAATTTTACCTCTGTGCATGGGCATGTTCAAATTGATAAGTTCTAGACCTATGTTCTTTTGTTTCCATAAAGTAAACAAATACATGATTTAAAGCCTATCATCGTTCTATAAGTGGATAAAGGTTTAGGAAACATCACAAATTAATGGAAGGACCATTACCTCCAGGAGTACATGGTAGGAGCACAAAAAACATTTTAGCATTAACCATCACACATGCACTCCTGCAATAGATGAAGACTAATCTGGTTAAATTAAACATGCTAGCATCACATGAAAAGCAACTGAAAGAACCATATCATTTTTAATCCCAACCAGGTTCATCCATTTGCACTGAAACTGAGAGCAACAATAGAAAATTGAAGCAAAAAAAACTACATGAGGACATGGCACTTCACACCTGAATGCCTAAATCCCTAGGCACATACATCTGATCCATGAAGTAAAATCAGAACCAAGATGTAAATACAATTAATGGAGAGAAGCACACACCTTTTGTTTGAGGATTGTCAGTTTGCTGAGGAGAAATCCACTACCACCTTCCTATTTTCAAAAGATAGAAATGGAACCTAATTTTGCTTTAGCCCCAAACTACAAAAGGTAGTGATAGAGATCAATCAAGAAGGACAATGGGTAATTGTTTTAATCATCTATAATAAGAGGTTTTTAGTAACCTGTGAATGTCAACTCTCTTCTCAGAGCTAATCAAGCCATGAAGCAGATGGTAAAAACAACTCAAGCATTATCCAAGTAATTTAATCTTATCGTACACAAAGGACCAATGCCTATGCAATCTCCATCCTAACTTTGATCTGTTGCATCCTCTCGACATAGGCAGGCGCCTCCCTAGGCTGGCTATGTATGTGACCACCAATCACAACAATAATTAGAAGAGAATGGAATGAACAAGAACACCTCATCAGAGCAGGGAGCCATGGTGAGGAGCCATGCCTGCTCTCAACAGACAACTTCAGCCTGACCTGCAAGAAATGGCCCTCTACAGTGGCACCCATAGCTGGAAGCCTCCATGCCAAAATGAAAGGAGGAACAAAAAAGAGAGCAAGGACCAGCGAACCTATGCGGAAGCCAAAATGAACGGAGGAACATGTGCCCATGAGTGGAGGGAGGTGGAGCATTAGGAGCAGACACGTAGGAGGCAGTGGCCAGCACCATCACTAGCCTATAGTTGTCCACCATGCCACCACCGCCCTTAGCCTCGAGCGGCTTGATGCTAGGTGACCTGCACAGATCCGACAGGAGGACAACGGATTCGCTCATGAAGGCATTGGATCTGCCAGATCTGCTGGGGGCCTCCGCCAGCAAGGAAGACTGAGCTAACAAACCTAGATCGATGTCCATCCCAGTGCTAGCGAGGGAAGGGGAGGGGGAGCAATAGAGGGAGTAAAGCACCTTAACATGCGTAGCTCGCGTGGGTTTCACGGCACAGTGGCAGCGGCCGGCCGGCACGGCCCGTGCCCAGTTAGGCTGTAGGCGGCTAGCGGGCCTGCTCATAGCGTCGCGCTAGCACCATGCTGCCATGCCACCTCCGCATAAGGGCCCATAGGCCATGATGCTAGGGCCACCATGCCACCATGCCGAACCATGGTGCCGTCGTGCTGGACCAGGCCACTGCGCCTGGGCCCTCCTGTGCCACTAAGAGAAGAGGGAGGGAGGAGCATGGAGACAAGAGAGAGAGGGAGCCGTTGGCGAGAGAGGAGGGAGAGGGAGAGGCGGATGTGGATGCACGAGAGGGAGTTAGGGTTGGAACAGGTATATATTGGACATGGTAGGAAACAACACCACCATCCATCGCCAAATCCAACGGCCGACATTCGTTTCATCGTGGCCATCCTAAGGCCATGCCGGCTCCTGATGTTCTCTTGTCTTTAGATAAGTATTTAATTTAATGACTCATAGATAGCTGATAATCGTGCCATATGAAACTCATTTTTCTCTCTTCTTAAATACAATTATCGGTGCGAAAAGTGATCAACAAGTAAATATTTATAGTTTTGCCGTGCATTATGATCGGATGTGGCCTAGCACTCAATGATAGAGGATTTATACTGGTTTAGGCAACATTCCCTATGTTCAGTTTTAGTCGGTCGGTGACTTTATTCGTGAGCCTAGGTGCTCGAAGTTTGTTGTGGGGTTACAAATAAGTAGGAATAAGAAGGGGATATTAAAGGCCTGGTTGAACTCTGAACTGAAGGGCCAAGAGTGATGGGGGCTCTAACATGCGCTAAGTATTAGAGCATATGCTCTGTGTAGCTTTAGAGTTCTAGAGCTATTGAGCTATTCGAGTTCTTAGGTCCTCGAGTGCTCGAATCATCTAGCTTCTCTTTTTTGAGTAGAGCCAGAGAGACAGAGAGAATGTATACGTGTGCTACCTAGTCTTATTGCCCATGCTGCTGGGTACGAGATGGTCGTCGGCACCCATAATAATGTTTATTTCTAGATACATGTGACAGGCTCTACCGTGTTTGTCTGGTATGGCAAACGTCGGTGCCTACAATACTATTTGTGTTCTGACACGCTTGGAAGGTTGCATAGTGCCCATCTGGTATGGCATGGTGGCACCATCCTGCAGGTGCATAGGGTATGGCAGGGTATGGTCCTTGGTATTGCAGTTTGACTTGAGCGTCTTACCTTATCTGCTTCGCCTGATCCCTGGGCCCTCATCGAGCGGGTGTCCTCGGTTGGTCGTTCCCTGTCTGCCCCGACCATGTCGGTCAGGGAAGAGCCATGAGCAGAGGTTCGGTGTATCCCCGATCAGAAAAGGAGATTGGAGTTAGACTGTGTCTCCACCTTGGCTAGGCCTTTCGGTCGGGAACCGAATCGTTCTCCCGGCCTATCATTATGTATTTGGGCCAGCCTAGGAGACGCGCATTGTTGCTACACTATCTGCTAGGCCGAGTTTTTGTAGGGAAGTGGGTCCATTGGGGACCCTAGGTTTATGAACCCGATAGGAGCCCTCGAGCCCTTTTGGGACTTCTATAAAGTTGTGAAGGGGTTGTTTACACTCATTTCACGAGTGCATCCGGTGGGTGTAAGATCATGGGTCGCCGTCGGATGAGACGAAGCACAAACCTAAAGTGTCGTGCATGCTCGAGGGTTAGGCGAGATGGAGCGCCAACCCAAGTGTTGAGTGCCAACCCAAGTGTCGAGCATGGCTAAGGGGTCAGGCAAGATAGAGTGCCAACCCAAGCATCGGGCGCCAACCCAAGTGTCGGGCGTGGCCGAGGGGTCAGGCAAGACGGAGTGTAGCAGAACTGACCAATTTATAAGAGCACAAGTACGATGGCAGCCCGCAAGTGGTCGCACTATCATACTTGAACCCATATAAACCTGGTAGTCTATGGAGTACCACGACGGGTCTCGATTAACCATCAATATACAACCAAGATCGTACATGATTCAACATATATGTCACATGTTACATAAGGTTCACAAATATAGTGCATTCATCAAAGTATGAATTAAGGTTATTACAAACCAAGTTTGGTAAATTGTAGTAGAAGCAAATTAAAGTTTGAAACTAACATCTGCCATCATAGTTCTAATACATAGTGCTAGTTCATGATCATACTCCCATAAAAGCATATAAGAAGGATTAATAAGATATGCCTACCTAGGGCTCACTCCTCATCCATGGTGGGACATAAGCAGTTCTTGCAATAGCCGTGATACACTGTACCATCTACAATAATGGGAATAAAACCCTGAGTTCGAGAAGGTACTCAGCTAGACTTACCCATCATAAACCAAAAACAAAGTGACTCTAAGGATTATGCAAGGCTTTATAAGTGAGGGTAGCTTGACAACATTTTGCATACAAAGCGACTAACTCAGTTGTACAATTATAATTCGGTCATCAAGTTAATCATAGCTACTCATCTCTAGATTAGCAACTAACATGTGCCAAACATGTAGTATATCATTTCGTAGCATACAATAGTAACCATAACTGGTGTAGTAATTCCATGTTCATCCAAACCATCATGTTCCATATCACAGTTACTATGATATTGGTACTAGCCAAGTTTCTCACTGTCCGGGAGAGATGGCGACTCAAATCGATTTCAACCAGCTAGGAATTTATTCCTAATACAAACCTAGGCAGACTAGATCAACGGTCACCTTAGGTCATCTTTGGTACAACTTAGGTCCACATTTCGTGGGTTTGCCTAGTGCCACACAATCAGGGATAACCAGCTACCAGGACGTTTAGGCCTGGCCTTCCCTTGGGCTTATGTCTGGCTCCTCGCACATCCTTACAACCATCTAGAGTGTGCACTTTTACAAAACGAGGCCCGACCTGAGTTTGAGCTACTCGGCTTCGTGGTCAGAACGTGTTATCCGGCTAGCTAAGTGAGAGGCATGCGTTCAATCTTGTTAGAAGCGCCCAACAACAGTATGGTCCTAAATTGGCACAAACGAAATCACATGAGTCAACCTACACATAGACTTTGCCTAGCCTCTATTTACATTACCTCATGGTTCTATTCCATGATAGCAAATATAGCCAACCGTGCTTCAGTATCCACCTATATCTCGTAGGTGACATAAAATCACCTGAATTCTACCGGTCTAAGCATGGCTAAGCATATATTTAATCCTAGACCTACACAGGGTTAAAGGTATATGTAACTAGATAAGGTAGTTCTATGCATCAAGTGTTTTCAATCAACTCTTATAACCTAATGTATCAAACACAAAGAACTCAAGTGATATTTTGTAAAACATAGGAGATTTAGAATGCTCCGGGGCCTGCCTTTGAGGAAAGAAGTTGGTCGATGATCCGGGCACTCAGGGAGATCTTCAAGAGCCTATTCCTCTTCTCTTAGAGCTATGGCCTGAGGCATCTCCTGCTGATCATCCTCCTCTTCTTTGTTGAACTCCAATAGAGTTATTTCTTCGAACGATCCTATATGCATGAGCATAAATTAAGATATCATGAATGCATATATGATGACATGTATAATATGATATGCTATAATGAATGCATCCTCATAAGTGTTTTCAATGACCTTGCATCAAGTAGTAACAAGTTGCATCTTATTTTACTGAGTATGTTCTTATCTCTTCGCTAATAACTAAACAAACACTTATGTAAATCATTTTCGGGATGACAAGATAGCATCCACTTGTTTTGACCATAACTAGAGTTATACATATCAAAATAATATGATTGTGGACATTCTAGAAATATTATGAAATTGCCTACAACTTTCTTTTAATACACTTAGCATGATTCAACAATTATCTAGGTGAAACAATTCATTCATTCAAATTTGTCTCTAAAGAACAAGTATTTTTGACATCAGAATTCTAACAACCATAATTCTTAAACCATAAGGCCAATGACTGTGAAAATTTAACATAAGGTAGATAAATAAGTTATCTACAACTTTGTGATTAACAAGTTTTACATAAAATACCATTATCATCATGAAATTATCAATTCAACCGAAACTATACATGCAACCATCTAGTTGAATTATAAAGCAATAATTAACTAGTTGCATATAGCCCATTGCCTTTAAGACTAACTAATAATATTAACAGATCCTATGCATCTCAATCACCATAGAAAACATTATGGGTAAACATAACTAAATCATTTATATCCATCTATTAATTTCCTTAGATAATAAGGTGATTTAAAGGATAAATATTTCCATTGCTTAATAAATTCTAAAAAATACAGTATCCTACAAATGACCTCAGTAGTCTACTTACAAATTTTATGCCATTTGGATAAGTACAACTACCTCCATAAAAATGACAAGTTATATAGGCTTATTCTAGCAAAAATAGTTTAGCATAGTGAAAAGTGTCACACAATAGATTTAATATTTTTCTTATATTCCTCCAAGCATAAGAATATTGTGTAAAAATTTGCATGATCATATGTTATGCATTTTTATCCCAATTAATTTCACAAGAAACTAGCAATTAATTAGAATTAAATATAAAGACCATATTCAAAGTATGACCACTGCAAGTTTAGTATTTTTTCCTAGCTAGATCATGTCAACACAAGACCAACAAAATTAGAATCAAAATTTTATCACCTTTCTAGCTCAAGTTATGCATTTAACAAGATAGAAACCATTTAAAAAGTATTTATTTAGCTATATTTTATTCTCCTAGAAAAATACCAGAAATAGTGCATCTCATATTTTTATAAAATACTACACTTTAAGATGAAACTAACAATATTTGGTTCATCAAAATTGGACACTCCTAGCTTGAGATATGAATTTTGGAAACATGCATTTAAATCTATGAAATAAATCTAGAAAATCAAATATCATACACGCTGACAGCCGGGGCCCGCGGTCAACGAGGACCCACCCGTCAGCGAGAACAAAATAGGGGACGACGCTGATCGGTGAGAACTCGCTGACGGTGAGGTCTCCGGTGGTAAGGTCTTCACCACTACACTAATCTTACCCACGCGCATCGACTCATAGGCTTAGTTGGCTCGGTGGCTCATTGAAGCAAGCTCAACGGCAACCATCTCTAGCTATGGCACACTCTGGTGAGGATGGCTACTCTATTCTAGTGACCTAGCGGAGCTACATGGCATAGGTGAGGGCTATGGGTGGTGTCGGTGAGCTCGGTCGCGTGCATGGCTGTGCAGCGGCACACGGAGCACGGCGGTGCTCATGTTGTTCTAGCTAAACAGTGGTGAAATGTGGGTCTTCGTCATGCCACTAGCAAGGCCTAGGGTTACTTGACCTAAGGCATGCGATAAAGGAGTGAGACGGTGAGATCAAGTGCCACGACGTCCATAGCGGGCGTGGGTGGAGCGATGACTCATTCTGATGCCGTCAGGTGGTTGCATCATTCCTAACTCTAGCCTAAGCTTCTAGACTCTAGTGTCATGCTAGACCAGAGGATATGGAGGCATGTGGTGTGGTGAAATGGTGGGGCCATGGTGAGCCACAAGTGCGGCAGCGCTCTGGTGATGACAGCGACTACGGCGAGATGAAATGTCGCACTACCTTGGGTCGATCGGTGGTGTTGTTGACTTGAGGGGGTGGAGGTGATGGTGTAGCAGCTATGGCTGAGATGAATCAACCAACAAGGCTATGTTGGTGGCGAGCGGTTGCGGTGAAGTTATGGCGGTGCTGTGGAGAGGTAGAGCGAGCAAGAGGGAGTGAGAGCGGGCAAGTGGATGGAGTGGCGGGCGTGCGGTGCTTAAGTGCGTGCTCAGGCCTGACCGGCTGGGCCAACACTAGCATGCTACCGCCATGCGGCAACCACGGCCTATGGTCGGTTGGCCTTGATGCCGCGTGCGAACATGGTTTAGACGCCGCCATTGTTGACTGACATTGCAACATAACGATGTTATAATTCCTAATCCGTTCGTCCACTGCAAAAACTTCCTTAATGAAAGTTATAGAGCTACATGAGATCTCCAACTTTGCTTAAAAACCATTATCTAATTCTCACTAGTTAACAAACTACATTGCTCTAAAGTGAGGTACTTTAAAACTGAAAATCGTTTCAACACTTAGAAAATTTTGCAAGTCTCAAAACAGCATTATGTTGATACTTGTGAGCTATTTTTGAGCATCCTATGCACTGAATTAGATCTTGACCCAAAAATAAAAGTTGTTACCCTAGTCAAGTACTACAACCTTTATTTAGGTCACATAGCCATGCAAACATTCTAAGCTACTGTTCAACTTTGGTCAAGCTAGTATCATGAAAATGGTATTTCAAATGAAACCAACACTTAAAAGCAAAATTGACCTAGGTCATGAATACAAACATTGTTCCATTGATCATCCTAGATGTGTCTAAGGTGTTTTTATGACCTCACAACCATCTCATACATTGGTCATACGTTATTGCAGGCATACACACATATATAAATCAACATTTCCTGTGACAATGTATAAGAATGAGATGAAATTACATATGCTCATATTCATGAATGCTTGGATGATGCTTGTGCTCATGAAATGCAGGTGTCAATTACAATGCTTAACACTGGGGTGTTACAGCCCCTCCCCCTTATAGGAATCTCACCCTGAGATTTGAAAGACCTACCATTTCTCATAAAAGGCGGGATAAACCTCACATAAATAATTCTCCCATTCCCACATGGCATCTTGTTCGTTGTGGTTATTCCACACCACTTTGTAGAACTTAATGACCTTGTTCTATGTTACTCTTTCCACCTCTTCTAACACTTGGATTTATTTTTCTTCATAGGTCAAATCTGATTGGAGCTTAATGTTGGTGGGTGCAATGGCTTCCTCAGGTATACGAAGACATCTTTTTAACTGAGAAACATGGAAGACATCGAATATCGCACTCATTTCTAGAGGAAGTTGAAACTTGTAAGCGACATTTCCTTTCCATTCAATAATCTTGTATGGCCCTACATATCTAGGTGCAAGCTTTCTTTTTACTCCAAATCCCTACACTCCCTTCATAGGTGACACTTCTAAATATACATAATCTCCCACTTTAAAATTTAGTGGTCTTCTTTTTTTATCAGCATAACTCTTTTGTCTTGACTAAGCTGCTTTCATATGTTGTTGGATAATGTGTACCTGCTCTTCGACTTCGGCGACAAAGTTAATGCCAAAGTATCTTCTTTCGTTGGGCTCAATCCAATTCAAAGGAGTATATATTTTCGACCATACAAAGCTTCAAAAGGAGCCATCTTAATACTCGCTTGATAACTGTTGTTGTAGAAGAACTCAGCTAAAGGTAGCCATTTTGAAGGGACCGTGACGCCTAAGAGGGGGGGGGGGGTGAATTAGGCAACTTAAAATTCTAACTCCAAACAATGGCCTCTTTTTCTACCTCTAGCAAAACCTATGCAAAAGATAATCTATCTAGATGTGCAACTACGGTTTTGCTAGTGTGTTGCTATCTCTACTGCAAATGATGATAATATGATCAATGTAAATGCGGAAGCTTAAAGAGTAAGGTAGAGATATGCAAACTCCCGTCGATGACTCCGGTATTTTTACCAAGGTATCAAGAAGCGTGCAAGCTTCCCCCTAGTCCTCGTTGGAGCCCCTTGTAAGGAATCCCTCGCAAGGGCCAAGCTCTCGGTCGGGTAACTCCATAGATAGCCTCGGGCCTTCCCCACGCGCAAGTGGGTCTCCGATGTGCCTTCCGGCAAGCCTCTCCCGGATGCTTCCCGCCGTCTTCACTATCAAGCTTCCGGCTGAAATGCCGCGGGCCTTGTTCCCTTCGGTACACGGTGGCGGCCGCACCACAAACACGGTTGGTGCGATCTCACAAGACTTCAAGCCCCTCCGATGTACAACACTTGTGCTCGCAAGCACAGGGTGGTAGGAGGTATGCAAACCTCACTAAACACTAGGCAAACACCTAGAGCAAGCACATGAGCGGTGGTCTAATCAACCTAAGCACTTCGCAAAGCACTTATACTAATCACCTAATAACACACTAAGCACTATGCATGTGGAGATCACTAAAATGGTGCATCAACACCCTTGGTATGTTTCATCAGCTCCACACCCTTCAAATGGCCGATTGGGGGATGTATTTATAAGCCTCACTGAGAAAGTAGCCGTTGGGGTCGAACTCCCACAATTCTGCTACTGACTAGACGCTGAGATCGTCCTGACCGGACGTGTCCGGTCGTCCAGACCATTGCAGCCACGAACTACCGATCAGATGCTGCCAGCGTCCGGTCGCCTACCACCGGACGCGTTCGATCAGACGCTGTGTTTCTATGTCCAGTCAGTTGCCGCTAGCGTTTGGTCCTCGCGTCCGGTCACCTGTCTGCCGAGCCACCGGTCCAGCGTCCGGTCGCGCTTTCAGCGTCCGGTCGCCTCTACGAGCTCGTTTCTTTGCGATCTTGCATACGGCTTGGTTCCTATCTTCGTGCTTGGACTTTGCTTGATATCTTGGGTCTTCACTTGTGCTTCTAATGTCTTGCTTGAGGTGTTGATCATCGGATCATCATGTCGCCTTCGTCCAAGTCACGTCTTGCACCCTATTGGACTACAAAACAGACACTTGCAAATTCATTAGTCCAATTTGGTTGTGCTGGTCATCAAACACCAAAATCCAAAGTAAATGGGCCAAGGGTCCATTTTCCTTACACATTTCTCCCATGAACCCTTGGAAGATATAACACGAGCTCTCAACATATCTTCTAAGATCTAGTTCACTCGCTCGGTCTATCCAGAAGTTTGTGAATGGTATGCTAAACTTCTGATTAGTTTAGTTTCCAAGGCTTGGTGCAAGTGTTCCAAAAAATGGGCTATAAACTATGGTCCCCGATTTGAGATTATGGTCCTTGGTACTCCATGTAGCCTCACAATCTAAGAAACATATAGTTCGGCGTACTTCTTGGCTAGATATGTTGTGTTAACTGGTACAAAATATGCTGACTTGGTGAGGTGATCTACAATGACCTATATGGAATCATGACCTTATTGTGTCATCAGAAGGCCTGCAATAAAGTCCATACTTATTTCCTCCCATTTCTAGCCTAGAATAGGCAAAGGCTGAAGTAATCTAACAGATTTCAAATGAACGATCTTTACTCTACTACAATTATCACACCTAGCAACATAGGCGACAACCTCTTTCTTCATCTTGGTCTACCAAAAATAGGTTTTCAAATCTTGATTCATTTTGCTACTACCCGGATAGATAGACAACTTGAATGAATGAGCTTTATCTAAAATTTGATTTCTAAGCTCACGGTCTTTTGGTACCATAAGTTGGTCCTCAAACCATAGCACACCTCTTTCATCTAACCTAAAATGCTTGGTTTCTTGTTCTTTCATCTTTCTCTTGATGTGAAATACACCTACATCTGTCTTTTGCAATTCTATGACTTTGCTCTCAAGTGAGCAACTGACAGTGATATTGTGCAGCACAACAGGATATAACAAATTAAATCCATCTTCCAACAAGGCTTCAAAGTGTTGCAATTAGATTTCTGACTAAGTGCATCTGCTACAATATTAGATTTTCTCGGATGGTAGTGCACTTCTAAATTGTAGTCCTTGATTAGCTCTAACCATCTTTGTTGTCTCATGTTCAGCTCAGGTTGAGTGAAGATATATTTAAGACTTTTGTGGTCAGTATATATGTGACATACTTTTCCTAACAAATAATGTCTCAATATCTTCAATGCATGAACAACTATTGTAAGCTCTAAATCAGGCATAGGGTATTTGACTTCATGCTTTCTCAACTGCAAAGAAGCATAGGCAATAACTTGACCTTCTTGCATGAGCACACATCCCAAACCTATACCTGATGCATCAAAGAACACATTGAAAGGCTTTTTAATGTCGGGTGGTGCTAGAACAAGAGTTGTAGTTAACAAGGTCCTTAGGGTGTGAAAAGCTGCTTCACACTCTGGTGTCCAACTGAACTTTTCACCCTTCTAAAGTAGTCTGGTCATGGGCTTAGCTATCCTAGAGAAATTAGGAATGAAACAACAATAGTAACCTACTAACCCTAGAAAACTCTGAACTTCATGAACCAAAGTCGGGGCCTTCCAATCCATGACCTCTTGTACTTTAGATGGGTCTATAGAAATTCCATCTTTAGATAAGATGTGACCTAAGAAAGGTACTTTGCTCAACTAGAATTCACACTTGCTAAACTTGGCATATAACTTTTGTCGGTGTAGAAAGTGACCAACATGTAAATATTTATAGTTTTGCCGTATGTTATGATCGGATGTGGCCTAGCACTCAATGACATAGGGTTTATACTGGTTCAGGCAATGTGCCCTATGTCCAATTTGAGTCGGTTGGTTATTTTATTCCTATGCCTAGGTGCTCGAAGTTTGCTGTGGGGTTATAAATGGAAGGGAGAAAGATGGGGGTACAAGAGGTCCAGTCGGGCTCTGGTCTGAAGGGCCAAGAGTGATGGGAGCTTCGCTATGTGATAAGTGTTCGAACGTGTGCTCGAGGTCTAAACCTGGTGGTTCTGTTATTGTGTGTTGAATTGATGTAGGTGAACTGATGGATCGATCGTTGGAAGAGAGCGTATCCCCTTTTATAGATGAAGGGGACGGCCTTACAAGAGAGAGAGAGTACATATGCTAAGTCTTGTTGCCCATGCCGTTGGGTACAAGATGATTGTAGGAGCCCATAACACTATTAATGTCAGATGCATGTGGGAGGTTGCGTCGTCTTCTTCTAGTATGGCAGACGTCGGTGCCTGTCATATTATTGATGCCCAGAGGCATGTAGGGGGTTTTACCATGTTCGCTTGGTTGGTAAATGCCAGCGCCCACAATACTATTGATACCCAGAGGCATGTGGAGGGAGCCTTATCGTGTTTGTCTAGTATGGGCTGGGGATGAAAATGGATTGGATACGAACGGATATCACCGATATTACATTTGTTTTCATATTTCTATCTCGATTCAGATTCGAATACAGATAGTGTTAACTATGTCGGATAGGATATGATTGGATATCGACATCATAAATATGCGATTTGAGTATTCGGATATGGATGTGGTATTAGATGTTGGATATCCAGACTCAGATACAAACAGATCTCAACCCCTCTAAACGGATTCGGTTTCGAATACGGTCGAAAAATATCCGTACCATTTTCATCCCTGACTATGGGGGTCGATGGCGCCCATAACATTGTAGGGAAAATGTCTGCGCCCACAACACTACTTGGGTTCTGACATGCGAGGAAGGTTGCAGGGTATAGTCCTATAGGTGTACAGGGTACGGTCCTTGGTATTGCAGTTGACTTGAGTGCCTTACCTTACTTGCTCCATCCGTTTCCTTGTCCTCACCGAGCGGGCGTCCCTAGTCGGTTGGTTCCAGTCGGCTCTGACTACACCAGTCAAAGAAGAGCTGTAAGCAGGGGTTTGGTACATCCTCGATCAAAGACGCAGGTCAGAGTTTGGAGCCAGTGTTTGGCCAGGCTTTCTGGTTGGAGAGGCGGGCTAGAGTCAGAAGCAAGCACTATTCCTCTTTGGCTAGGCCTTCCGGTCAGAGAGGCGGGCCAAAGTCAGAAGTGAGTGTTGTTCCTCCTTTAGTGAGGCCTTCTAGTCAGAGGTTGGATCGCCCTTCTAGCCTGTTGTTTAGGTATTATGGGCCAACCCAAGAGTTGCGCATCATTCGCAACATTATCTGTTGGGCTGAGCCTTCGTTGGGAAGCCGGTCCATGAGGGACCTCGAGTTTATGAACCCGACAGGAGCCCCCGAGCCTCTAGGCGATTCCGATTGAATTATCTAGGGGATTTTTATCTTGATGGTGGGTGCACGCGAGCGCACCCACGGGTATAGCCCCCGAGCCCCCGGGTGATTCGGGTAGAATAATCTAGAATCATCTAGGGGGTTTCATGTTGCTAGTGGGGGAAGTGTGTTTTGTCAGTGGGTGCGCGCGAGCGCACCCTTGGGTGTAGCCCGCGAGCCTCTAGGTGATTCAGGCCAAATCGCTTGGGGGGTTTTGTCAGCGGGCAGTTTAGGGATCGAGGTAGTTTTCAGGGATTGGGTGAGGCAGAGCTCATAGATCCTAGCATCAAACATTTTAGAGATTGGGCGAGATGTCGGGTGTAGCCGAGGTAGTTTAGGGATCAGGCGAGACAGAGCTCGTGGATCTCGGCATTGGGCGCACGTGTCGAGCACAACCGAGGCAGTTTAGGGATTGGGTGAGACGGAGCTTGTGGATCCTAGCATCGAGCACATGCATCAGGCATAGCTGATGTAGTTTAGGGATTGGGCGAGATGGAGCTCGTGGATCCAAGCAATGGGCACACTCATCGAGCGTAGCCAAGGCATTTTGGTTGTCTTGAGCCCCTGAGCCCTGTTTGGGCTTGGTAGGAGTTGTGGAACCGACCAATTTATAAGAGTACAAGTACAATGGCAGCCCGTAAGCGGTCGCACGGTCATACTTGAACCCATATAAACCCGGTAGTCCGTCGAGTACCACGACGGGTCTCGATAAACGATTTACAACAACCAAGATCATATAGGATTCAACATACATGCCACATATTATATAAAGTTCACAGATATATTTCATCATCAGAGTACGAATAAAAGTTATTACAAACCAAGTTTGATAAATAAAGCAGAAGCAATTAAGTTCGAAAATAAAGTTTCCAACATAGTTTGATACAGTGCCAAGTCAGATCACGGTCCATAAAAGCAAGGATAGGAATTAATAAAGAAGCTTGCCCAAGGCTTACTCCTCATCCACGGTGGGATAGAAGCAACTCTTGCAATAACCATGATACACAGTGCCATCTGCAACAATGGGAAAAATAAACCCTGAGTATGAGAAGGTACTCAGCTAGACTTACTCGTCATGAACTAGAAATAAAATGACTCCAAGGATTATGTAAGGCTGTATAAGTGGACGTAACTTGACAATATTTTGCATAAAAGGCAATTGACCCATTGTACAATTATGATTCCTTTACCAAGTTAATTATAACTATCCATTTCTAGATTAGCAACTATCCTGTGCCAAACATGTGGTATATCATTTAGAAGCATACAATAGTAACTATAGCAGGTATTGTAATTCCATATTCATCCGAACCATCATGTTTCATAACACAGTTACTAGAATGTTGGAGCTAGTCAAGTTTCTCACTATCCGGGAGAGACGGCGATTCGAATCGATTTCAACCAGCTAGGAATTTATTCCTAACACAAACCCAGGTCTACCAGCCACGATAGCCTTAGGTCACCTTTGGTACAACTTAGGTACACATTTTGCGAGTCCGTACCGTGTCGCTCAATCTAGAACACCAGATGCCAAGATGCTCAGGCCAAGCCTGCCCTTAGGCTCAGTCTGATCGTTCCCTGAAAGAAGCGCACAACAGAATAGGTCCCGGCCTGAGTTAAATTACATGGCTTTGCGGTCGAAATGAGTTATCCGACCAGCTAAGTGAGAGGCATGTGTTCAATCTTGTCAGAAGTTCCAACAATGGTAAGGTCCTTGATCGACATAGATGGGGATAGATCCACACCCAAGACCTCCATGTCTTGTTGCTTCTCTATCGACCTCCCGTCCGGTCTTGATTTACTTTTACCTCATGGTTCTGTTCCATGATAGCAAATATAGCCAACCGTGCTCCGGTATCCACCTATATCTCGCAGGTGACAGGACATCACCCGACTTCTACCAGTCTAAGTATGGCTAAGCATATATTCGATCCTGGACCTATACCGGTTACAGGTGTAATATCCAGACAAGGAATGTACATGCATCAAGTGGTTCTATTCAACTCTTATAACCTAATGCATCAATCATAAGTACTTAAGTAAACAGTTGTAAATTACTTGGAGACTTAGAATGCTCCAGGGCTTGCCTCGCAGAAAGGAAGTAGGGCAGTGGTCAGGACACTCCGGAAGCTCTTTAGGGTTCTGCTCCACGCCTTCGGGAGCTGCGGCTTGCGGATTCTCCTGCGGGTCCCCTTCCTCTGCTTCTTCGAATTCCAGCAACGTTATCTCTTCCTCTAATCCTAGATGCATGAATATGGCATAAGTATTATGAATGCATATAAGTTAACAAGTGCATCATGTTTATTGAGTAGGTGCATATCTCTTCTCGATTATTTAATCATCTACTTCCACAATGCATCGACTATGCCACAAAACAGTAGCTATTGTTTCACTCATAACTAGAGTTCTACTAATCCAAATACAGTCATCCTAGATTTTCTGGAAAGCTTATCAAATTCTCTACAACTTTGTTATTAACTATTTTTATAGTACACATCATTTTCAACATGCAACTCATCAAACTCCAGAATCTGTCTGGAAACTATTCAATTTGCAATACAAAGCAACAATACTTCTACTTCATGTAATCAGTCAAAAATTTGACAACATAAAATCTACCAACAGTTTAAAGATACTAAATACATTTAAGATAAAATAATGGTGAAGCCCAAACTATTTATTTAAATACCTTTATTATTTTACTGAGATATTTAGGTTAAATAATAAACATATACCAGATTTACTTCATAAATTCTCAAAAATTTACAGTGCCTTGCTAATGCTATCAAAGGACTACTATAAAAATTTCATATCATTTTACCGAGTAGAACATCCTATACAAAAATAACAAGGAAGCAAGGCTTAAAATAGCATAAATGGAAAACCTTATTGAAAAGTGTCAAATAATAGATTTCCTATTTTTCTTAGCATCCATATGGTACTAGGATTACCTCCAACAAATTTCATGAATTTTGGATTCATAAATAATTTAAAAAAATTTACACAAGGATCTTCTAATTATAAAAGAAAAATATATAACTACAACTCTACACATGCACTCATCTTCAAATTTTTACCAAAGCTTATATATGCTAAGGCTAGCTTACCACAAAAATTTCATAATTTTTAGAGCATAGGAACTCTAGATATAAAATAAACAAATTTGAATGTATTCAAAAGCACATTTCAAATCCCTATTTAAATCTCCAAAAATTTCTACTGTAAATGTCAAGAACATATTTTTCCTAAATACTACACTTCCTAAGGAACACTAACAAATTTATTTCATAATTTTTGAAGCTACCAAACTAAAGATACAAAAATTATAAAACATATGAAATCTGCATTCAAAATGAACTGGCTTTAATACATGGAGTCGCTGACAAGCGGGACCCACTGGTCAGTTGACCCCACCTGTCATTAAGACGGAAACAGAGCCGGCGGCGCTACTCTATGGGTGTGGCTAGAACTCGATGGCGGCGAGTTCACCGGTGGTGACATCTTCACCAGACGTTCTACTCGACGAGGCGCATCGTTTGCACTACTTGCCTGGCCCTAACATCGACGCTAGTGACAACGGCGGCGGCCATGGTAGAGCGGTGGCGCTAAACGACGGTGAGGTGCCGGTGGAAGCTATGGTGGCTCCATCTAAGGCATGGATGAGTATCTCTAGACCACGGCGATCCTATACGACAAGCTATCATGGCCAATGGTGGACGGAGGCGACGTGGCCACAGTGACAGGACTAGCGGCGGAGCTCCGGTGAGGTGTTGCGCGCTGCGGTGGCTTACCAAGCTGGAATAGCGGGCAATGGGGGACACCGGGAGTTGTTGGGGAGACGATGGTGCTGCTGTGGTAACGAATGGGCGGCTCAGCGTGGCTTGGCGCGACTATGGCGATGGTGGAGGCGAGGAGGTGCTCGGCTGCTGCTGCGGCGAGGAAATGAGGCTGAGGAAATGAAAATGGTGAGCACAGGAGGGAGCGGGCGGACGCTGGGGAGTTGAAGGCGTGCGTCTGCCTGCCTTGGCCGCACTAGGCAGAGCACCGACGACACGCGGCCAGCCTCGCGTCCACATGGCGGCCAAGGCCTGAACTGGTCGGCCACTAATGAATTGCGATTCAGTTCATTCTGTTGAGCGAGTAGCAGCCTGACAGTGCATTTTTGAGTCAATCAAACTCCTAATCCGTGGACTTCTAGCCAAAACTTCCTAAACCAAAGTTGAAGCCCAAAGTACCAGCTACAAATCTTGTTCAAAGAACTTGTTCTAATTCACAATAGAAATGGAGTAAAATCATCCCAAACATCGGGTGTCAGCACGGTTAGGGTACAAGACTTAGAAAATTTTCTTAAGTGTTGAAATCTTGATTTTGCTGATTTTTTGTGGGACCCATTCAAGCGTGCTAGGAGCTGAATCAGTCATTGACCTAAAAATAAAAGATGTTCCTTATGTCAAATACTACAACTTTGCTTTAGTGATTTCCTCCATGCAAGGTCTCTAACACTTAGTTCAAACTTGGTCAAACAAGCTACATTCAAATGATGATACATACTTAAACTATGACTTAATGACCTAATTAGCCCTAGCCATAAATACCAAAGTTATTCATGATGATATTCTAAACATGTTTAAGCTATTTGCAAGGTCACACAATCATCTACATGTTTACACTCATGATCATATGCACATACACATGGAAACATGAAATAATAAGAATGTTGCATACGTTTCAATCAAATGTTTCAAGTGTCAAAGCTTATATATGAATGATTTGTGATCATGCTCATGCTATGCAAGTCAAGTTATGCAAGGCTAACACCCAAGGTGTTACAGCCCCTCCCCCTTATAAAAATCTCATCCCGAGATTTGCAAGACCTACCATTCTTAGAATAAGGCGGGATAAACTTCTCGTAAATAATCTTCTCTCTCCCACGTAGCATCTTGTTTACTATGATTGTTCCACACCACCTTATAGAACTTAATAATCTTACTCCTTGTCACTCTCTCCATCTCCTCTAATACTCGAATTGGCTTTTCTTCATAGGTCAAATCTGATTGAAGCTGCACGTTGGTGGGTGCAATAGCTTCTTCAGGTACTCGAAGACATTTCTTCAACTAAGACACATGGAACACATTAAATATTGCACTCATCTCTGGTGGAAGTTGTAACTTATATGCAACATTTCCTTTTCGTTCCAAAATTTTGTATGGCCCTACATATCTTGGTGAAAGCTTCTTTTTCATCCCAAATCTTTTCACACCTTTCATGGGTGATACTCTCAAGTATACATAGTCACCCACTTCAAAAGTCAGTGGTCTTCTTCTTTTGTTGGCATAACTCTTTTGTCTTGATTGAGCTGCCTTCATATGTTGTTGGATGATACGTACTTGCTCTTCAGCTTCATTGACAAAGTCAATACCAAAGTATCTCCTTTCACCGGGCTCAATCCAGTTCAATGGAGTTCTACATTTTCTGCCATACAAGGCTTCAAATGGAGCCATTTTGATACTCGCTTGATAACTGTTGTTATAGGAGAACTCAGCTAAAGGTAACCATTTCTTCCATGAACCTTTTGAAGATATAACACAAGCTCTAAGTAAATCTTCTAGGATTTGGTTCACTCGCTCTGTCTGTCCTAAAGTTTGCGGATGATATGCCAAACTTCTGATTAGCTTGGTTCCCAAAGCCTGGTGTAAGTGCTCCTAGAAACAAGCTATGAACTATGGTCCTCGATCTGAGATTATAGTCCTGGGTACTCCATGCAGTCTCACGATCTGGGAAACATATAACTCAGAGTATTTCCCCACGTGATATGTTGTGTGAACTAGTACAAAATGTGCTGACTTGGTGAAACGATCAACAATTACCCATATTGAATCGTGACCTTGTGGCGTCATTGGAAGGCCTGTGATAAAGTCTATGCTGATTTCCTCCCATTTCCATCCTGGAATAGGCAATGGCTGAAGTAGTCCCACAGTTTTTATATGGATAGCTTTTACTCTACTGCAGTTATCACACCTAGCAACATAGGCTGCGATCTCTTTCTTCATCTTAGTCCACCAAAAATGGGTTTTTAAATCTTGATACATTTTACTACTACCCGGATGGATGGACAATTTGGACGAGTGAGCTTCAGCTAAAATTTGGTTCCTCAGCTCATGGTCTTTTGGTACCACTAGTCGACCCTCAAACCATAAAACACCTCTTTCGTCCAATCTGAAATGCTTGGTTTCCTGCTCTTGCATTTTTCTCTTGATGTGACTTATTCCTACATCTATCTACTGTAGCTCTATGATTTTGCCCTCAAGTGAACAACTGATTGTGATATTGTGTAGTATAGCAGGATGTAACAAGTTGAATCCATCTTCCAACAATGCTTCCATAGTGTTGCAATGGGACTTCCGACTGAGTGCATCGGCTACTACATTAGCTTTACCCGGATGGTAATGCACTTCTAAATTATAGTCCTTAATCAATTCTAACCATCTTCGTTGTCTCATGTTCAGCTCTGGCTGGGTAAAGATATACTTGAGACTTTTGTGGTCAGTATAGATATGACATACATTGCCTAATAAGTAATGTCTCCATATCTTTAATGCATGGACAACGGCTGCAAGATCCAAATCATGTGTAGGGTAGTTGACTTCATGTTTTCTCAATTGCCAAGAAGCATATGCAATTACTCTTCCTTCTTGCATAAGCACACATCCTAAACCTATTCCTGATGCATCACAAAATACATCAAAAGGCTTTTCAATGTCTGGTTGTGCTAGCACAGGTGCTATTGTCAACAAAGTTCCGAGGGTGTGAAAAGCTACTTCGCATTCTGGTGTCCATTTGTACTTCTCATCTTTCTATAGTAGTCTGGTCATAGGCTTAGCTATCTTTGAGAAATCTAGAATGAACCGATGATAATATCCTGCTAACCCTAGAAAACTCCGAACTTCATGAACTGAAGTTGGGGCTTTCCAATCCATTACCTCTTGTACTTTTGATGGGTCTACAGAGATTCCATCTCTTGATAAGATGTGACCTAAGAAAGGTACTTTGCTCAACCAAAATTCACATTTGCTAAACTTGGCATATAGCTTATGCTCCCTCAATCTGGATAGGACAATCCTCAGATGCTCTTCATGATCTGACTCATTTTCTGAATAAATCAATATATCATCGATAAACACGACCACAAACTTGTCAAGTTCAAGCATGAATACCGAGTTCATCAGGTACATGAAGTAGGCTGGAGCATTTGTTAGTCCAAAAGACATAACCAAATACTCGTATAAGCCGTATCTAGTAGAGAAAGCAGTTTTAGGTATATCCTCTGGTCTGATCTTTATCTGATGGTAGCCTGATCTCAAGTCAATTTTGGAGAATACCTTTGCCTTCGCTAGCTGATCGAACAAGATGTCGATGCGGGGCAACGAATATTTGTTCTTGATGGTCACCACATTGAGTGGTCTGTAATCTACACACATTCTCAGTGACTTATCCTTCTTTTTCACAAACAAGGCTGGACATCCCCACGGAGATGAGCTAGGTTGGATAAGACCCTTGTCCAATAGATCTTGCAATTGAACCTTAAGTTCCGCTAACTCATTGGGTGGCATTCTATAGGGCCTTCTGTATATGGGTGCCAAACCTAGCACTAACTTGATCTTAAATTCCACGTCCCTATCCAAGGGTAGACCTGGTAATTCCTTAGGAAATACATCTAGAAAATCACATATTGTGGTGGTTTGGATAGCATAGGCTAAATGTTGGGATTCGAAATCGTGGGAGAGTGGTACTAGAAAAGTATTCCCTCCCATGGGTTCTCTCAACATAATAGTACGGGTGCTAGTGTCAATAAGAACACCATGATCCTTCATCCAATTCATGCCTAAGATTACACTTATCGATAACCCGAGCAATATTATCAAATCTGTTGTGTACTCCCTCCCTTGTATAGAGATGAGTACATTTTTTACTATCTTTTTGGTAGTAACAGTTCCCCCTGCTGAACTTCTGTTAAAACCCCCTTTGCTTACTTCAATTATTTCTTGATCATGTCTAGATGCAAATGCTTGACTCATAAATGAATGAGAAGCTCCTGAATCAAATAAAACAACAGCAGGATGCTTGTTGACGAGAAACATACCAGTTGTGACAACTTCTCCAATGGGCACTTCCTCCACAGCGGTATAATGCACTTGTCCCTGACGTGCCCTAGCATTCGCCTGTCTCTGATTGTTCTGATTCTGGTTGCTATTCTTCTTGGGGTGGGGGCATTCCTTGGACCAATGACCTAGTTGGTTGCAGTTGAGACATGGTTGATTACTTCTGAATCCGGTGGAGCTGTCCTGACTGCCATTTCCTTTTGGTAAGGCAATAGTAAATGCCTTACGGAATGGTTTCTGTGGCCTATTATTCTGAGCTTTCAGTGGTGGAGGCCTAAACTTGGGTGCAGGTGGATGGAATTGTGGCCTAGCTGTGATAGGCGCTTTTGATTGGAAGGATCCGGATGCACCGACCTCATATGCCCTCTTGCGACCCTTAGCAACCGCATGCATGTTGTTGTGGTTTTCTTAGGTCAAGGCATCACTAATAAACTCATTGTATGTGGCACACCTAGAATTTACCATGGTCTTCATAAGTTTAGTACCTAGACCTCGCTTGAAACTCTCTATCTTTTTCTCTTCAGTATTCACGAAACTTGGAGCATATCTGGACAAGTTGTTGAATGCGTGCATATATTCTGTGAGTGACTTTGTTCCTTGAGTGAGCCTCATAAATTTGGCCGCTTTCATGCGCATCAGGCCTGAGGGAATATGATGTCCCCTAAAAGCTAGCTTGAATTGTTCCCAGGTCACTCGCTCGTTAGCAGGCAAAGACGACAGGAAATGTGTCCACCAGATCCCTACTGGTCCTTGCAATTGATGAGAAGCATACTCAGCTTTCAGATGTTCTGTGACCCTCAGCAGACAAAATTTTTGCTCAATGGTATTTAGCCACTCGTCAGCCTGTAGTGGTTCCTCAGCCACCTTGAAGATTGGAGGCTTCATATCTAGAAACTCCTTGAATGTACTGTGCTGATTTGGCTCGGCCTCTGGTTGATGTGGGTGGCCACGAGCAGTGTTTTGCGTGATAAGGTGCAAAGCTTCCTCCATTGTCCTCTGGCTCCCCAGGAATTGGGTAAAGAACTCCTGAGCAGACGGTGGTAGTGGGGGTGGCAAGTCATCATGGTTGCCATCCTAGCTGCCACTAGCTCTAGCACGGGTGCGCGTCATCTGTGAAGTTGCAACAATAAGCGATTATTGGTTGATGTCAAGAGATTGCAGATGAATTAGGTACTCATGCCAAACTGAAATTATTGGAGAAAATTCTCAAAATCACAATAAAAATAGAGGCATAACAATTCATTCTCGCAACATGACATCCCCAATTTGACCACTTATCATGCTCATAACGCATGCAAATTTAAATCATGATTACCGACAAAGACACATCATCCATTACAACATTTCATAATAAGCATTCAGATTACATCCATCAGAGTTTAAATAGAATATTACAAACCAAGTTTGAGTGTGCGGAAGCAACATAGTTTAGTACAAAACATCATAGTTTTCAAATACATTGCCAAGTCTGGGTCATGTCCCATAAAAGCATTATCAGGTACGAGAACTAGTAGAGACCACGCCCAATGGTCTAGTCTTCATCCCCAGCTGGGAGAAGGTAGTACTTGTAGCGACCAAAGTAGAACTGGTCATCTGCAATAGGTGGGAGATAAACCCTGAGTACGAGAAGATACTCAGCTAGACTTACCCATCAAAACTAGAAATAAAAGACACCAAGGATCATGCAAGGCTTTTTAGGTGGGCTAGCTTGACACAGTTGCATAAAAGAGGTTATGATTATAGTAACCAATTTAAACTTAGCATCAAGCTTATCATTATTTACCTGTCCACTAGATTAGCACCTGTACTAGAGCACTCACTTATTAGGAGCAAACAATATTAACCATAGCAGGTATAATAAGGCTATCATCATCATATCATCATTTCCAAACCATTATGTTATTAAGTGTATCTACATTGGAGATAAGCCCATCAAGTTCTCACTAACCAGGAGAGACGGCGACTCGAATCGAATTACAACTCAGCTGAGGGGGTATTCCTAACTCTCACCCTAGCATACTTAGCAAGGATAGCCGTGGGTTACCTTTGGTACAACTCAGGAACCAAATTTGCAGGTTCGATCAGCGCCAGCAGTCTCAGGGATTACCCTTCTGCCAGGACGATCAGGACTTTTAAATCACCTGCCCTTGGACTCACGCCTATGGCTCCCTTCCGAGGCGCACTTTATACTTATCAACTCCCGGCCTGAGGTGAGCTACTCGGCTTCGCGGTCGGTCATCGGACATGACCAACTAAGAGAGAGGCATGCGTTCAACATGAACAGGAAAAGCTCCAAGAATCAGTCCTTAAGCGACACAGATGGAGTCACTGCAAACCGGCAAGCCTCCGTCTGGTCTTCATTTCAAATTAAGACTGGTTCTTTTCCACGATAGCAATATAGCCAACCGTGCCACATGTATCTTCCTATATCTCGTAGGTGACAGAAAATCACCTGACTTCTACCGTGTTTGAGCAGGGCTAAGCACTACACGAGCCTGAGCTACATAGGATTCATGGTAACAATATCTGGACAAGGATTGGGTAACCAATGCAGCAATTATTTGTATCCAACACCTAAACTTAATGCAACAATATAGATATAGATATATAATAATAATGTAACTGCATTTCAGAAATTAGGAGGCTTAATATGCTCCGAGGCTTGCCTTTCACAAAGTTGCAAGGACGGTGATCCGGGCACTCAATGGTGACCTCGTCTGGCACTTCTCCTGAAGGCTGCTCCTCCTAAATCTCCAATGTTGGCTGCTGCTGCTCGCTTGGTTCCTCGAATTCCAGCAGGGTCACTCCTTCCAGTACACCTATTGCATGCCGATGCAAAAGATAAATACCATGGATGCATAAGGAATGACATGATGCTCATGATGAATGAATCACAGTAAGTGTTTACCGAAAATATCACTGGACACTCATTTACTGAGTAAGACTAGCCCTATTCAAATCACTTTAAGCATGTATCTAACTTAACTTAAAGAACAAGATCAACTTACCTAACTTGCATAACCTAAGATAAAGATGCTCATCTTCGGTTAAAGGCCTAACACCTAGGAACATTACCACAACTTAGAAATAGTAAAGGTATACATAATTTAACAATTTAAAGTTTTATATGCATACAAGTAGTCCTTTAATTCAATCACAACCAAAGTTCTACAATTCCAAATGACTTGTATGAGGACATTCTAGAAAGCTTATGAAATTCTCTACAAAACATTTGTAAACACCAAAGCATGATTCTTAGGTTAACCAAATCGAATTCCAGTAAACTTAGAATCTGTCCAGAAATGACAGGGTTACTAACTTAATTATTTAATGATTGTGCAAAAGCATAATTTGATCAAACCAAGTTCACCAACTTGTTTTTCATACCTAAGTAACATCGGAAAGTATAGTGCCAACTTCTAAATAAATTATTTAATATCATTTTCCAATTTATTTAGTTAATTAGGTGATTTAAGCAATATATAGTAAAACTATTCATAAAAATCTACAAAAATTACAGTAGCTATCTCATGCTTCACATAAACTACCATAAAAATTTCAAAGCCATTGGACAAGCAAAACTTGCTGTATTCAAAATAACAGATGACATGTCTATTTCTAGCATAATTAGGAAACCTTATTAAAAAGTGTCAAGCAATAAATTTCCAAAAACAAGTTTGCATGTATCCAAAAACACATTTCAAAGTCCTATTTAATTCATCCAGAATTTCTAAAACATGTGCTCATATAATATTTTTATTAAATACTAGACAATACTAGGAACTCAACAAAATTAGAACCATAGCATTTGGATCTATATACTAAGAAATACATATTTTTGAATATCAATACAAATATGTGAAATAATAAAACAATACAAATAAGGAAACAAAACTCAGCCACAGTTGGGCCGGCCTGAAGGAACAGTGGCTCGCGAAGCGTACAGGTGCGGCCAAAGATGCGGCGTGGCCCATGCTGGGCTCCCGCCTCAGCCTCAGCGGCTAACAGCCGGGTCCCGCGTGACAGCGAGACACGCAGGGGAGGAGAAGGAAACGGTGGCGAAGCTCGTCGTCGGTAGCTTCTCCGACGAAGGCAAGGGTGTCTACGTGCTTGCCTCATCCTAGCGGACCTAGGGAAACCCTTACTCGCAACTATTGATGTAACTAGGGGGGTGGTGATGGCCACGGCGGCGCTCGGTCACTGCACGGTCGGCTCCGACGACGCTACGGCGTCGTAGCCTAATGGTTGGCTCTATGGGCTTCAGTAGGGTGCACCGGACCTAGCTCAAGGCAGAGGAGGGATGGCAATGGCGTGAGGAGAGCTGGTCGCATAGAGTGCCATCTCCGGCGAGAACAGCCACGGCAGCGGTGGAAGGAAACCGGCGATTCGCCCTTACCGAGGCTCGATTGAACCGACGGTGGGGTGGAGAAGGTAGAGGAGACCACGGCGAGGCTACAGGCGGATGGGGCAATGCGTTTTCATGGTGGTGTGCGTGCATGGCAGCGGTGATGCTCGATCGGCAATGGCAGGCGGCTGCTGTGAACACGGCGCTGCGCACGGGGAAGGCGAGAGGGAGAAATGGAGCGACGAGCGCGTTCAGCAGGCGCTGGCCCTCTTCAGGAGCGTGGACACGCGATGTGGTGACCTTGGCAGCGCATGAATGCCACGCGGCGAACGTCGCCTGAGCCAGTCGGCCATGACAGTCACTGACCGATTTTTGAAAATAGCAATTCAGTGATCATCGAAGGTGACTGACAGAGCGAGTTGGACGGCTAATTGCTCCTAAACCATGACGTTCTAGACTATGCCATAGTTAACAAAGTTGATCATCTATATGTGAACTACAACTCTTGTTATTGGAGCTCGAGCTGGTTTGGCTCTGTTAGGGAGATACAAGGTGAAACAGTTGGGTACACGAAACTGCAAAACACATAAAGACTTAGGAAAAATTTCTAAGAGTTGGGTACACGAAACTGCAAAACACATAAAGACTTAGGAAAAATTTCTAAGTATGAAATCAGTCTGAAATTCTGAATTGTGGGCCATGTTTGACCATGTTCCACACATTTTCACGATTTGGTCATAAAACAACTTTTGTTCCTTGATAAATTAGCTACAACTTTTGTAAAGAGTGCACAGCCATGCAAAGTCTCAATGTTGGACTTTTGAATCAGTCAAACAGTGGCACTCTAGGGTTCATTTCAAGTCAAATCTCCATTCAAAGGCAATTTTGTCATTTTAACCTACATGAACAATGTCCAAACAATTACTCTAAGTGTAGTTAAGGTGTATTAGACCATGATCAACCACTTTACACATTTGTTATACCATTTCAATTGATCACATGTGATGAAACAATCAAAACAAGCAATTTACCCAATGTTGCAATGAAATGTTTCGCATGTTTCATGACTTTGTGATTATTTTATACTTGGCACATTACTACCATATTGCCATATTTCAAGGTATGAGAGTTTCATGTTGCATTCACATGTTGCACTACTACCACTCTAAGTAATCAAGCATGAAACACATACAATTTAAAATGTTGCATATGTATGTTTCAATGATAATGGCATGATGACATGGATAATGCACATGTTTATGAAATGACATGCAATTTAGTGGAAGCCTAAACACCTAGGGTGTTACAGCCCTCCCCCCTTAGAAAAATCTCATCCCGAGATTTGGAAAGCGTACCAATCAGTATAGAAAGCTGGATAGTTTTCCTTTAAATAATCTTCCCGCTCCTAGGTTGCATCCCGTTCACTATGATTACTCCAAACTAACTTGTATAACTTAACCACTCATGTATGAGTCACTCTTTCTTGTGTATCCAGAACTTGCATGGGCTTTTCCTTATAAGAAAGATCAGATTTCAAGTTGACTTTCCTTGTTGCTATTCTTTCCTCAGGAATACAAAGACACTTCTTCAGCTGGGACACATGGAATACTGGGAATATAGCTCCCATCTCATGTGGTAGATCGAGCTTATATGCTACTCTTCCACTTTTCTTGATAATGCGGTAGGGTCCAACATATCGAGGCTCAAGCTTCCTTTTAATTCCAAAATGCTTGACTCCTTTCATAGGGGATACCTTCAAATAAACACGATCACCTACTTCAAACTCAATAGGTTTTCTTCTTTTGTCAGCATAGCTCTTTTGTCTAGCCTGTGCGGCAGTCATATTCTTCTGTATAGTTTGGACTTGCTCTTCGGCTTCTTTTACAAAATCAATACCATAGAATCTTCTTTCTCTAGGTTCCACCCAGTTCAAAGGAGTTCTATACTTGCGGCCATAAAGAGCTTCAAAAGGAGCCATTTGGATACTTTCTTGATAACTGTTGTTATAAGAAAATTCAGCAAGAGGTAACCAGTCTTCCCAAGAGCCTTTGCAAGAGATAAGACAAGCTCTAAGCATGTCTTCAAGAATTTGATTAACACACTCAGTCTGTCCTGCTATTTGCGGATGATAGGCAGAACTACGGATTAGGTGAGTGCCAAGATTCTAATGTAAGCACTCCCAAAAATGAGCCATGAATTATGGTCCTTGATCAGAAACAATGGATTTGGGTACACCATGGAGACGTACCACTTGTTGAAAATAAATCTCAGCATAATTGTGAGGGTGATAGGTAGACTTGACCGGAATAATGTGAGCAGATTTAGTTAGACGATCTACGATAACCCAGATGGAATCACAACCCTTTTTGGTAGTGGGTAATCCAACAATAAAATCCATGCTAATTTCTTCCCACTTCCAGCCAGGAATAGAGAGTGGCTACAATAGTCCGGGCCTTATGTGAATAGCCTTGACTCTGCAACAGTTATCACACCTTGCCACGTAAGCTGCGATTTCTTTCTTCATCTTGGTCCACCAATAATACAGCTTAAGATCTTGATACATTTTACTGCTACTAGGATGGATGGACAATTTTGAAGAATGGGCTTCATCCATAATTTGATTTCTAAGTTCTTTATCTTTGGGTACCATAAGCCTATCATTAAACCAGAGAATTCCCTTATCATCGACCTTAAAGTGCTTGGTCTCTTTCTCTTTCATTTTCCGCTTGATGTGAAACACACCCACATCAGTCTTCTGGAGTTCGATAATTCGACTTCTAAGAGAGCAATCCACAGTGATATTGTGGAGTACTACAGGATGAAGGAGGTGTGCCAGATGAAAGTCTTCACTAACCAAGGAATTGCAATGGGCCTTTCTGCTTAAGGCATCAGCAACCACATTTGCCTTACTAGAATGGTAGTGCACTTGAAGGTTGTAGTCTTTGATCAATTCTAACCATCATCGTTGACGCATGTTGAACTCGGGTTGAGTAAAGATGTACTTGAGGCTTTTATGGTCAGTATAGATGTTGCACACATTACCCAGCAAGTAATGTCTCCAAATCTTCAGGGCATGAACAACTACGGCTAGCTCTAAGTCATGGGTAGGATAGTTGACTTCATGCTTTCAAAGCTAGCGTGAAGCATAAGCAATTACTCGGCCTTCCTGCATAAGAACACACCCCAAACCGGTGCCACATGCATCACAGTAGACATCAAAAGGCTTCTCGATGTCAGATTGTGCCAATATAGGAGCAGAGGTTAGTAAGGTCCACAAAGTATGGAAAGCCTCTTCACACTTCGGAGTCCACACAAACTTCTCATCCTTTTGTAGTAGTCGAGTCATGGGCTTGGCGATTTTTGAGAAATCTGGGATAAAGCGACGATAATAGCCAGCCAATCCCAGGAAACTTCAGACTTCTGTGACCATAGTAGGTGCCTTCCACTCAAGGACTTCTTGCACCTTAGTAGGGTCAACCGAAATTCCATCACCAGATAATACATGACCTAGAAAAGGTATCTTGTTCAACCAGAACTCACACTTGCTGAACTTAGCATAAAGCTAGTTGTCACGTAACCGAGTTAAAACAATTCTCAGATGTTTAGCATGCTCTTCTTCATTCTAAGAATATACCAGGATATCATCAATGAACATGACGACAAATTTGTCCAATTCTGGCATGAATATAGAATTCATCAGGTACATAAAGTGTGCCGGAGCATTTGTCAACCCAAATGACATGACGAGGTATTCGAACAAGCCATAACGAGTAGAGAAAGCTGTCTTAGGTATATCTTTAGGACAAATTTTGATCTGATGGTAGCCAGACCTCAAATCGATCTTGGAGAATACCTTAGCCTTGGAGAGCTGATCAAACAGAATATTGATGCGAGGAAGAGGGTATTTGTTCTTGATAGTAACAGTGTTTAGGGGGCGATCATCCACGCACATGCGTAGAGACTCATCCTTCTTCTTCACAAATATAGCTGGACAACCCCAAGGAGAAGAACTAGGCCGAATCAACCCTTTCTTCAATAGCTCATTCAACTAACTCTTCAGCTCAGCCAACTCATTGGGCGGCATTCTATAGGGCCTTCGAGAAATAGGAGCCATACCCAGAATGAGTTCTATCTTGAATTCTACATCACGGTCCAGAGGTAATCCAGGCAAGTCATCAGGAAAGACATCTGGAAACTCATAGACAACCAGTAGATCCTTAATGGCTTTGGCTAGGGTAGCATTGGCTGTATTGTGGATAGAGATATCATGAGGTAACTGCACTAGAAAACCCTTCTTATCCATAGGATCCCTAAACATTACCACACGGGTTGAGGTATCGATCAACACTCCATTCCCGCTCATCCACTTTATTCCTAGGATTATATCAATTCCTACACCCGGTAGAACCACAAGATCCGTACGGAACTCTCGATCTCCAATCTCAATCTTTACATCTTTAACTACTTGGTTAGTTAGGATATTATTTCCAGCAGTACTAATACAATAACCACCCTTGACAATTGTAATCACATTCATATTATGCTCAGATGCAAAGTAGAACTCATAAAGGAGTGCGAAGCACCCGAATCAAAGAGCACAACTGCAGGGTGATCATTAACAAGGAACTTACCAGTGGTGACCACTTCACTAGCAGGAATTTCCTCCACTGTAGTATAGTGAACATGCCCCTGATGGACATTTCCTTGAGCATTCTTGGGAGGATGGGGACATCTATTTGCCCAATGACCAGGCTGGTTACAGTTCTAGCATGGCCTATTTGTTAGTGGAACATTGGAGCTACCCTGCCTAGAGGTATTCTTTGGCAAGGAAATTGTATACCCCTTGCGGAAACCGGTTTTAGCTTGGTTCTTCTTCTGAGGTGGGCGGTACTGGACATTAGCATTGGGTGGATGGTACGGGGTCTTAGATACCATTGGAGCCTTGGACTAGGAAGCACCAGCCTTAAAGTTCCTTTTACGGTTCTTGGAAGCAGCATATATCTTGTCATTGTTCTCCTGAGTTAGAGTGTCATTGATAAACTCATTGAAGGTGACACACTTGCAGTTGCCCATTGACTTCATCAGTTTTGGGGAAAGTCCCCTCTTGAAGCTAGCTATTCTCTTGGCGTCAGTATCGATGAACTCAGGAGCATACCTTGCTAGGTTGTTGAATGCTTGGAGGTACTCATTGAGACTCTTGTTGCCTTGGGTGAGCTTCATAAACTCAGTATGCTTAATGGCCATGAGACCAGGAGGGATAAAGTGTCCCTTGAAGGCTGCCTAGAACTGATTCCAAATGATCTCAATGTTAGCAGGGAAGGTAGTCCTGTGATGGGTCCACCAGATGCCTGTGGGGCCTTGGAGCTGGTGTCCTGCATATGAAGCCTTCATGCCTTCAGTCAAACGGAGAAATCCAAACCTTTGCTCTATTGTGCTCAACCATTCATCCGCTTGTAAGGGTTCTTCTGCCTCATGAAAGATAGGAGGCTTTGTGTCCATGAAGTCCTTAAAGCTGCTGTACTGGTTCGGCTTAGGTCCCTGGCGGACATGCCGATCCTCATGGTTAGCCATCTGGCGCATAGCCTCAGCTAGCATGCGCTGACTTTCCACGACCGTCTGCATTAGCTTAGCTGGTGTGGGCGGTGGAGGAGGTGGTTGTTCCTCATCTCCCATGCTACAACCGCGACAAAGGTTATAAGCCATCTGCAAAAGGTATAGCCAATGAGCACTAACGATGTGGAAACTTTTGTAGATGAATTGTATAATTATGCCAAACTGATTCCATCGGAGAGAATGCATTTAAATAATCAACAGAGGCACAATCATTCATCACAATCACACAACTCATCAAGCGCATCAATTGACACAGAAATGCGATGAACTTAACCAACAACAAGATCCATAGACTGCAAAGGCAAAATTCATCAAAAGCTCACATACGTGGAGCATAATATGTTCGATAGGTTACATCCAAGCCATAGTGGTTCCAACTTACATCAAGGGTAACATAGGGTTCGATATTACATCCCAATGATTAACTTGCTACAAAGCTACTCGTTCATGCATGAGGATCAACAAAAGACTAGATCTAGCGCATTAGCTAAGTAGTAAGCTAAACTACGCATCATCCTCAAAGTCAGTGTCGAAGATCTCTCCTCCATCTTCATCACTAGCAGGCTCTAACTCCTCATCTTCCTCCTCATCAGGTGGAATGTCCTTAGGTCCATTGACCTCCATGTCATCATCACCTTCAGCCATGATGACACCAGAACCCATCTCATCCTCATCATCAGGTGGCAGGAGAGGGTGAAGTTGATTGTGTAACAGGTGGACCTCCTCATGGAGATTGTCATTGTACTCTTCAGCAACTGCCACTTGCTGCTTTAGCTCCATCTGTCGCGCTCTCAACACATTCTCTTCATGCCAGGCTTCATTCCGTTGGTTCATCATGTGAATCAACATGCGTTCACAGTTGCGGTGAGCAACTATCAACCTCTGAACCTCAAGGGTCTCTTGGTCCCATTCCTGTGTTATTTGCTCCAAACGGTGCTAAGCCACATTCCTCTCAGCGGTCACCCGAGCCAGCTCTGTCCTCAGCCTTTCTGCCTTAGTAGGCTTAGGACGGGGCTCACGAGGAGCTAAACAGTGATGAGGCGCCCTGCCTCTAGCGGACTTGCGAGCAGTGAGTTTCGTGCATGCCATCTGTAGCAAAAAGTTGCAATGTAAGGGGAGGATCATTTAAGGGATACGAAATTTAATTAGTCGGGACAATCAAATTTTAAGGGAGGGGATAATGCTAGAAATGCCATGTATGCTTGAACATGATGCATGCACAATCCATATGTCCTCATAAACCTAGAAAAATTTAAAGGCTAGCGAAATATACGGTGGCATACATATGTTCTCTCATACACGGTAGCTAGTCGATCTACAACGATACGTTGTTAGTGTACCTACAGAAAAATTCATTTCAGCCCAATAATTTCCCAAAAAGCATAGAAAACAAGCAGTAAACTAAATACTTTCATACATACATCCCCTGATGCATATATTCTAGTATCACAGCTACCCATTAGAGATACCCACAATTAAGTACTCTCATAGATACATGATCGAACATGTAAGTATGCGAGCAACCACAACTACTCTCCCCTAGACCGATGGTTGGACGGTCATGCTCTCACAACTCCCACTTACCAGAGCATAGAGGTATTTTGATCCACACATTACCACCCAAGCGGATGGCATCCATACAATAGCACGCCATATGGATGATGAAACAGAAACAAGAAGGAACCCCCGAGTTAGTACTTTATTAAGCCACCTAAGAGTCCTTATTTGGGCATAAGGGATATGACCACTGGCAATACTTAGTATTTAATTTAGGATTTTCACAAATACTTTTGTTTTAAATACACAAATGACGTGTTTAGTGTCAAATCTTGCTCTGATACTAGCTGTAACAGAACTGACCAAATCATAAGAACGTAAGTACAAAAACAATCACCGAAGCGATCAAATTCCTGTACTTAAGCTCCCATAATCCCGGTAGTCCAGAAATCACGAAGGATTTCAACCAACTTTCGACATACAAACCAAGATCGTAGTGATTCAACACAACACATCATCTGTTACAACATTTCATAATAAGCATTCAGATTACATCCATCAGAGTTTAAATAGAATATTACAAACTAAGTTTGAGTGTGCGGAAGCAACATAGTTTAGTACAAAACATCATGGTTTTCAAATACATTGTCAAGTCTGGGTCATGTCCCACAAAAGCATTATTAGGTATGAGAACTAGTAGAGACCGTGCCCAATAGTCTAGTCTTCATCCCCAGCTGGGAGAAGGCAGTACTTGCAGCAACCAAAGTAGAACTGGTCATCTGCAACAGGTGGGAGATAAACCCTGAGTATGAGAAGGTACTCAGCTAGACTTACCCGTCAAAACCAGAAATAAAAGACACCAAGGATCATGAAAGGCTTTTTAGGTGGGCTAGCTTGACACAGTTGCATAAAAGAGCTTATGATTATAGTAACCAATTTAAACTTAGCATCAAGCTTATCATTATTTACCTGTCCACTAGATTAGCACCTGTACTAGAGCACTCACTTATTAGGAGCAAACAATATTAACCATAGCAGGTATAATAAGGCTGTCATCATCATATCATCATTTCCGAACCATTATGTTATTAAGTGTATCTACATTGGAGATAAGCCCATCAAGTTCTTACTAACCAGGAGAGATGGTGACTCGAATCGAATTACAACTCAGCTGAGGGGGTATTCCTAACTCTCACCCTGGCATACTTAGCATGGGTAGCCATGGGTTACCTTTGGTACAACTCAGGAACCAAATTCGCGGGTTCGATCAGCGCCAGCACTCTTAGGGATTACCCTTCTGCTAGGACGATCAGGACTTTTAAATCACCTACCCTTGGACTTATGCCTACGGCTCCCTTCCGAGGCGCACTTTATACTTATCGACTCCCAGCCTAAGGTGAGCTACTTGGCTTCGCGGTCGGTCATCGGACACGGCCAACTAAGAGAGAGGCATGAGTTCAACATGAACAGGAAAGGCTCCAAGAATTAGTCCTTAAGTGACACAGACGGAGTCACTGCAAACGGGCAAGCCTCCATCCGGTCTTCATTTCAAATTAAGACTGGTTCTTTTCCACGATAGCAATATAGCCAACCGTGCCACATGTATCTTCCTATATCTCGCAGATAACAGGAAATCATCTAACTTCTACCGTGTTTGAGCAGGGCTAAGCACTACATGAGCCTGAGCTACATAGGATTCAGGGTAACAATATCTGGACAAGGATTGGGTAACCAATGCAGCAATTGTTTGCATCCAACACCTAAACTTAATGCAACAATATAGATATAGATATATAATAATAATAATGTAACTACATTTTGGAAATTAGGAGGCTTAATATGCTCCAGGGCTTGCCTTTCACAAAGTTGCAAGGATGGTGATCTGGGCACTCAATGGCGACCTCGTCTGGCACTTCTCCTGAAGGCTGCTCCTCCTGAATCTCCGGTGTCGGCTGCTGCTGCTCGCTCGGTTCCTCGAATTCCAGCAGGGTCACTCCTTCCGGTACACCTATTGCATGCCGATGCAAAAGATAAATACCATGGATGCATAAGGAATGACTTGATGCTCATGATGAATGAATCACAGTAAGTGTTTACCGAAAACATCACTGGACACTCATTTACCGAGTAAGACTAGCCCTATTCAAATCACTTTAAGCATGTATCTAACTTAACTTAAAGAACAAGATCAACTTACCTAACTTGCATAACCTAAGATAAAGATGCTCATCTTCAGTTAAAGGCCTAACACCTAGGAACATTACCACAACTTAGAAATAGTAAAGATATACATAATTTAACAATTTAAAGTTTCATATGCATACAAGTAGTCCTTTAATTCAATCACAACCAAAGTTCTACAATTCCAAATGACTTGTATGAGGACATTCTGGAAAGCTTATGAAATTCTCTACAAAACATTTGTAAACACCAAAGCATGATTCTTATGTTAACCAAATCGAATTCCAGTAAACTTAGAATTTGTCTAGAAATGACAGGGTTACTAACTTAATTATTTAATGATTGTGCAAAAGCATAATTTGATCAAACCAAGTTCACCAACTTGTTTTTCATACCTAAGTAACATCAGAAAGTATAGTGCCAACTTCTAAATAAATTCTTTAATATCATTTTCCAATTTATTTAGTTAATTAGGTGATTTAAGCAATATATAGTAAAACTATCCATAAAAATCTACAAAAATTACAGTAGCTATCTCATGCTTCACATAAACTACCATAAAAATTTCAAAGCCATTGGACAAGCAGAACTTGCTGTATCCAAAATAACAGATGACATGTCTATTTCTAGCATAATTAGGAAACCTTATTAAAAAGTGTCAAGCAATAGATTTCCCATTTTTCCTAGCAGCCTTATAGTATTATAGTATAAGAATAGCACTCACCAAATTTTACCTTTACTGGATCTATAGAAAAATTAAGAAAATTCATACAAGATCCATCCATTGATAAAAAGAAATTCTATAACTCAAAAACTATACATGCACTAGCTCTAAAATTTTAACCAGAGATTCTACTAAGCAATAACAGATTACCCACAAAATTTCATAATTTTTGGACCACAGAAACTCAAGATAAAATTCAAACAAGTTTGCATGTATCCAAAAACACATTTCAAAGTCCTATTTAATTCATCCAGAATTTCTAAAACATGTGCTCATATAATATTTTTATTAAATACTAGACAATACTAGGAACTCAACAAAATTAGAACCATAGCATTTGGATCTATATACTAAGAAATACATATTTTTGAATATCAATACAAATATGTGAAATAATAAAACAATACAAATAAGGAAACAAAACTCAGCCACAGTTGGGCCGGCCCGAAGGAACAGCGGCTCGCGAAGCATACAGGCGCAGCCCAAGACGCGGCGCAGCCCACGCTGGGCTCCCGCCTCAGCCTTGGTGGCTGACAGCCGGGTCCCGCGTGACAGCGAGACAGGTAGGGGAGAAGGAAACGGCGGCGAAGCTCGTCGCCGGTAGCTTCTTCGGCGAAGGCAAGGGTGTCTACGTGCTTGCCTCATCCTAGCGGACCTAGGGAAACCCTTATTCATAGCTATTGATGCAACTAGGGGGGTGGTGATGGCCACAACGGCGCTCGGTCACTGCACGGCCGGCTCCGACGACGCTACGGCATCGCAGCCCTAATGGTTGGCTCTACGAGCTTCAGTAGGGTGCACCAGACCTAGCTTAAGGCAGAGGAGGGATGGCAATGGCGCGAGGAGAGCTGGCTGCGCGGAGCGCCATCTCCGGCGAGAACAGCCACGGCGGCGGTGGAAGGAAACCGGCGATTCGCCCTTACCGAGGCTCGATTGAACCGATGGTGGGGTGGAGAAGGTAGAGGAGACCATGGCGAGGCTACAGGCAGACGAGGCAATGTGTTTTCATGGTGGCGTGCATGCACGGCGGCGGTGATGCTCGGTCGGCAATGGCGGGCGGCTGCTATGAACACGGTGCTGCGCGTGGGGAAGGCGAGAGGGAGAAATGGAGCGGCGAGCGCGTTCAGCAGGCGCTGGCCCTCTTCAGGAGCGTAGACGCGTGACGTGGTGACCTTGGCAGTGCATGAACGCCACATGGCGAACGTCGCCTGAGCCGGTCGGCCATGACGGTCACTGACCGATTTCTGAAAACAGCGATTCAGTGATCATCGAAGGTGACTGACAGAGCGAGTTGGACGGCTAATTGCTCCTAAACCATGATGTTCTAGACTATGCCATAGTTAACAAAGTTGATCATCTATATGTGAACTACAACTCTTGTTATTGGAGATCGAGCTGGTTTGGCTCTATTAGGGAGATACAAGGTGAAACAGTTGGGTACACAAAACTGCAAAACACATAAAGACTTAGGAAAAATTTCTAAGTATGAAATCAGTCTAAAATTCTGACTTGTGGGCCATGTTTGACCATGTTCCACACATTTTCACGGTTTGGTCATATAACAACTTTTGTTCCTTGATAAATTAGCTACAACTTTTGTAAAGAGTGCATAGCCATGCAAAGTCTCTAAGTTGGACTTTTGAATCAGTCAAACAGTGGCACTCTAGGGTTCATTTCAAGTCAAACCTCCATTCAAAGGCAATTTTGTCATTTTGACCTACATGAACAATGTCCAAACAATTACTCTAAGTGTAGTTAAGGTGTATTAGACCATGATCAACCACTTTACACAATTGTTATACCATTTCAATTGATCACATGTGATGAAACAATCAAAACAAGCAATTTACCCAATGTTGCAATGAAATGTTTCGCATGTTTCATGACTTTGTGATTATTTTATACTTGGCACATTACTACCATATTGCCATGTTTTAAGGTATGAGAGTTTCATGTTGCATTCACATATTGCACTACTACCACTCTAAGCAATCAAGCATGAAACACATACAATTTAAAATGTTGCATATGTATGTTTCAATGATAATGGCATGATGACATGGATAATGCACATGTTTATGAAATGACATGCAATTTAGTGGAAGCCTAAACACCTAGGGTGTTATAGATTATGCAAGGATGTATAAGTGGACGTAACTTGACAACATTTTGTGTAAAAGGTAATTGACCCATTGTACAATTATGATTCCTTTATCAAGTTAATTATAACTATCTATTTCTAGATTAGCAACTATCCTGTGTCAAACATGTGGTATATCATTTAGAAGCATACAATAGTAACCATAGCAGGTATTGTAATTCCATATTCATCCGAACCATCATGTTTCATAACATAGTTACTACGATGTTGGAGCTAGTCAAATTTCTCACTATCCGGGAGAGACGGCGATTTGAATCGATTTCAACTAGCTAGGAATTTATTCCTAACATAAACCCAGGTCTACCAGCCACGATAGCCTTAGGTCACCTTTGGTACAACTCAGGTACACATTTCGCGGGTCCATACCATGCCGCTCAATCTAGAACACCAGATGCCAGGATGCTCAAGCCAAGCCTGCCCTTGGGCTCAGTCTGATCGTTCCCTGGAAGGAGCGCACAATAGAATGGGTCCCGGCCTGAGTTGAATTACTCGGCTTCGCGATCGAAACGAGTTATCCGGCCAGCTAAGTGAGAGGCATGCGTTCAATCTTGTCAAAAGTTCCAACAACGGTACGGTCCTTGATTGACATAGATGGGGATAGATCCACACCCAAGACCTCCCTATCTTCTTGCTTCTCTATCGGCCTCCTGTCCGGTCTTGATTTACTTTTACCTCATGGTTCTGTTCCACGATAGCAAATATAGCCAACCGTGCTCCGGTATCCAACTATATCTCGCAGGTGATAGGACATCACCTGACTTCTACCGGTCTAAGCATGGCTAAGTATATATTCGATCCTAGACCTATACCGGTTACAGGTGTAATATCCGGACAAGGAATGTACATGCATCAAGTGGTTCCATTCAACTCTTATAACCTAATGCATCAATCATAAGTACTTAAGTAAACAGTTGTAAATTACTGGGAGACTTAGAATGCTTCGGGGCTTGCCTCGCAGAAAGGAAGTAGAGCGGTGGTCAGGACACTCTGGAAGCTCTTCAGGGTTCTGCTCCACGCATTTGGGAGCTGTGGCTTGTGGATTCTCCTGCGGGTCCCCTTCCTCTGCTTCTTCGAATTTCAGCAACATTATCTCTTCCTCCAATCCTAGATGCATGAATATGGCATAAGTATTATGAATGCATATAAGTTAACAAGTGCATCATGTTTATTGAGTAGGTGCATATCTCTTCTCGATTATTTAATCATCTACTTCCACAATGCATCGACTATGCCACAAAACATTAGCTACTTGTTTCACTCATAACTGGAGTTCTACTAATCCAAATACAGTGATCCTAGATTTTCTGGAAAGCTTATCAAATTCTCTACCACTTTGTTATTAACTATTTTTATAGTACATATCATTTTCAACATACAACTCATCAAACTCCAGAATCTATCTGGAAACTATTCAATTTGCAATACAAAGCAACAATACTTCTACTTCATGTAATCAGTCAAAAATTTGGCAACATAAAATCTACCAACAGTTTAAGCATACTAAATACATTTAAGATAAAATAATGGTGAAGCCCAAACTATTTATTTAAATGCCTTTATTATTTTACTGAGATATTTAGGTTAAATAATAAACATATACCAGATGTACTTCATAAATTCTCAAAAATTTACAGTGCCTTGCTAATGCTATCAAAGGACTACTATAAAAATTTCATGTCATTTTACCAAGTAGAACATCCTATAAAAAATAACAAGGAAGCAAGGCTTGAAATAGCATAAATGGAAAACCTTATTGAAAAGTGTCAAATAACAGATTTCCTATTTTTCTTAGCATCCATATGGTACTAGGATTACCTCCAACAAATCTCATGAATTTTGGATTCATAAATAATTTAAAAAAATTTACACAAGGATCTTCTAATTATAAAAGAAAAATCTATAACTACAACTCTACACATGCACTCATCTTCAAATTTTTACCAGAGCTCATATATGCTAAGACTAGCTTACCACAAAAATTTCATAATTTTTGGAGCACATGAACTCTAGATATAAAATAAACAAGTTTGAATGCATTCAAAAGCACATTTCAAATCCCTATTTAAATCTCCAAAAATTTCTACTGTAAATGTCAAAAACATATTTTTTCCTAAATACTACACTTCCTAAGGAACACTAACAAATTTATTTCACAATTTTTGAAGCTACCAAACTGAAGATACAAAAATTACAAAACATATGAAATCTGCATTCAAAATGAACTAGCTTTAATACATGGAGTCGCTAACAAGCGAGACCCACTGGTCAGTTGACCCCACCTATCATTGAGACAGAAATAGAGCCAGCAGCGCTACTCTACAGGCATGGCTAGAACTCGACGGTGGTGAGTTCGTCGGCGGTGACATCTTCACTAGATGTTCTACTCGATGAGGCGCATCGTTTGCACTACTTGCCCGGCCCTAACATCGACGCTAGTGATGACGGCGGCGGCCATGGCGGAGCGGTGGCATTGAACGACGGGGAGATGCTGGTGGAAGCTATGGCGGCTCCAACTAAGGCGTGGATGAGTATCTCTAGACCACGGCGATCCTATACCACAAGCTATCACGACCAATGGTGGACGGAGGCGACGTGGCCACGGTGATGGGACTAGCGGCGGAGCTCTGGTGAGGTGTTGCGCGCTGCGGTGGCTTACCAAGCTGGAACAGCGGGCAATGGGGGACGCCGGGAGTTGCTGGGGAGATGATGGTGCTACTATGGTGACAAATGGGTGGCTCAGCGAGGCTTGGCGTGACTATGGCGACGACGGAGGCGAGGAGGTGCTCGGCTGCTACTGTGGCGAGGAAATGAGGCCGAGGAAATTAAAATGGTGAGCACGGGAGGGAGTGGGCGGACGCTGGAGAGTTGAAGGCATGCGTCTGCCTGCCTTGGCCGCACTGGGTAGAGCACCGGTGACACGTGGCCAGCCTCGCGTCCACATGGCGGCCAAGGCCTGAACCGGTCGGCCACTAAAGAATTGCGATTCAGTTCATTCAGTCGAGCGAGTAGCAGCCTGACAGTGCGTTTTTGAGTCAATCAAACTCCTAATCCGTGGACTTCTAGCCAAAACTTCCTAAACCAAAGTTGAAGCCCAAAGTACCAGCTACAAATCTTGTTCAAAGAACTTGTTCTAATTTGCAATAGAAACAGAGTAAAATCATCCCAAACATCGGCTATCAGCACGGTTAGGGTACAAGACTTAGAAAATTTTCTTAAGTGTTGAAATCTTGATTTTGCTAATTTTTTTGTGGGACCCATTCAAGCATGCTAGGAGCTAAATCAGTCAATGACCTAAAAATAAAAGTTGTTCCTTATGTCAAATACTACAACTTTGCTTTAGTGATTTCCTCCATGCAAGGTCTCTAACACCTAGTTCAAACTTGGTCAAACAAGCTACATTCAAATGATGATACATACTTAAACTATGACTTAATGACCTAATTAGCCCTAGCCATAAATACCAAAGTTGTTCATGATGATATTCTAAACATGTTTAAGCTATTTGCAAGGTCACACAATCATCTACATGTTTACACTCATGATCATATGCACATACACATGGAAACATGAAATAATAAGAATGTTGCATACGTTTCAATCAAATGTTTCAAGTGTCAAAGCTTATATATGAATTCTTTATGATCATGCTCATGCTATGCAAGTCAAGTTATGCAAGGCTAACACCCGAGGTGTTACAGCAGGGGTCGGTTGAGTTTTGTGCGTTACCCTGTCCGTTGTTTCTCATAATCAGAGAGGTTGAGCTAATATCGCTTGCCTCGATGGCTCATGTAACACGCTCGGTGAGCTCGCTAACGGGTATGTTCGAGTGAAATCTGGGTCCATTATTTGTGACGGGGTCGGCATATCCCCCATGTGACATTCCACTGCTCCTTAATCTACAACCCGGTAGATGCCTAGGTCGTTCCAAAGATCGACCCGGGTGGCCCACTGGCCTCCCCTCGATGGAGATTCTATGGGTTTGGCAGAGGTTAGGATTAAACAAGAAGGTTGAGATGACCCTGTCTGCTTTGGGGCAGATTGGGTGAGGGCCGCTTGGGGCTCATCTGTATTTTCTCCCCTGGCTCTATTTGACGTGAGGCAGCCTCGAGCCCTTTGTGGGCCAGCCTTCAAACTCTGGTCAATCGTTGCTCATGTTGAATGAGGCAACTGCTGCTTTGTGATGCAACACAGAGCGTTGTGATGCATTTAACCACATATGTGATGCCTTGGATGTATGGAATGAGTGAATGCGTGTATAGATGTATGAATGATTATATAAAGAAATAGTGGGGGTTGGTAATGTTACCTTGATGACTCGAGTGATGGGGTTTGAGAAGCTCCAATTGAAAATGTCCGACCGGGATCCACGCTCGTCATTCATGACGGAGTCAACATGGCCCACATGGAGCATCCCTCTACCCTTTACCTATCTCTTGGTATTTGCCTGAGCCGTCTGATCGACTTAGGAAGCCCGACGGTCTCTCCCGGGTAGAGATCCCATAGTTGAGCCTTTCCAAGTCCCACCTAGGAAGGTGGAGGGCCGCCTGTGCATGGCGGCGCTTTGTTTCTTGTGCCTAACGTGTGGTAGTGGTGGGCCATACCTAGGCCACATCACATCTGATCTGGCGCTATTCCATCGGGCAGGGTGCGTCTCATCGGTCAGGGCATGTCCCATCATTTCCCATCCACATTGAATGGGGGAAGGGAGAGGGTTTTTCATCCCAATCCTTGCTGCTTCTCCTCCTTAAATAGGGAAAGGGAGAGGGAAAGGAGGACTCATAGACCCATTCATGATTTTAGACATAATGTCGAGGCGGAGGTCATCCAACTTGGATGGGGTGGTGCTGGCCGCCTTCGTTGAGAAGGGGATACTTCTGCCAAAGGAGGTGGCGCACTGGAGGGTACTGCACGTCACCAGCTTCATCACCATCTGTGAGGCTTTTGTCAGGATGGAGCCGCATGTGGACTCCTTCTTGGGAGTCTTCTTCGAGCGAGCCGTGTCGAAGAGGAAGACGCTTAGGACTATGTCGGTGGGAGGTTTTGCCCTTGTAGTTGTTCAGGTTGGCTAGTTCATAAAGTTTGATGAGACATCTTCTAGCCACGGTGGCCATACCTCAACGGGCAGCGTCCCTACTTAGGAGCTACCTCGACTGCATGAGAAGGTCAGGAGCTCTGTGCTCTTCTGCTGAGCATCTATGGGCGTGATGCCCTTGAGGTACCCATTGCGCTTGCCGAAGTCTGTAACTTTTAAGAACCTAGGCATTTCCTATAAGGCTCGACTGCTCATAACCATAGGTCGTGGTGGGGTGCGCTTGGTTAGGAGTAAAAACAAAGTTACATAGGGTAATCAAAGGAATGGATTGCACTTTTGTTCGATCAAAAAGTTTTTACCATGTGATAGTAAAAAAGAGAGGTAGTATTTAGTATTATACCCTCATGGAGCCCTCGAGCGACCTGGGCTAAAAGTGTTTAGGCTGGGGTGCTTTATAGGAGCAAGTGTTGAATAAAAAGCAGTAAGACCGAATTTAGGAGAAAAGCGACGTAGCTATTCAATGTTCTAAGTGTTGGTGAGAACGTTGTTGTTGTCATCCTTCAGTCGGTAGGCGCCCGGTCAAATCACCTCGATCACCATATAGGGTTCTTCCCATGGTGGAGAGAGTTTGTGTTTCTCCTTCGTTGATTGGTTCCTCCGGAGTACGAGATCACTGAGTTCGAGGATCCTCCCCTGATCTTCCTTTCATGGTACCTATAGAGAGTTTGCTGGTAGGGAGCGGAGCGGATGACGGTCATCTCGTGGGCCTCCTCAAGTAGGTCGACTATGTCTTACTGAGCCTCCGTGGCTCAATCATGGTCGAAAGCCTTCACTCTTAGGGTGCTGTTGTCGAGGTTGGACGGCAGCGCTGCTTTAGCTCCGTAGGCCAGGAAGAAGGGTCTGAACCCTATGGATAAGTTTGGGGTCATTCTCAGGCTCTAGAGGATCGCTAGGACCTCTGCAACCCATTGTCCATTGTACTTGTTGAGTCGATCGAAGATGTGTGGCTTTAGTTATTGGAGGACCATGCCATTGGCATGCTCGACCTGACTGTTAGTATGTGGATGTCCGATCGAGGCCCAGTCGATCCTGATGCTGTATCCATCACTGAAGTCCAAAAACTTATTCCTAATGAAGTTAGTCCCATGGTCAGTGATGATGCAGTTAGGAACACTAAACCGGTAGATGATTTTGAGGAAGAATTTGACCACCTCTTCTGAGCGGATGTTGGTGATGGGCTTGGCCTCTATCCACTTGGTAAACATGTCGACCGCTACAAGTTGGTGAGTGAAGCCACCCGAGCCCTTCTTGAGGGGTCCTACCATGTTGGGGCTCCAAACCACAAATGGTCAGGTGATGGGGATGGTTTGAAGCTCCTATGCTGGCAAATGAGTTTGTCGAGTGTAGAATTGGAATCCCTCACACCTGTGGATGACCTCCTTTGCATCTTGTAGTGTGGTGGGCCAGTAAAAACCTTAGCAAAATGCTTTTCTGACCAGTGACCTCGAGGCCACGTGATGTCCATAGATCTCGGCATGGACCTCGAGGAGGAGCTGCTTCCCCTGGCTGGTAGGGATGCACTTCATGAGCACCCCTGATGGACTCCATTTATAGAGTTCGTCACCGAGCACAATGAAGGTCTTGGTGCATCGAGCGATCCATCAGGCTTTAGTCCTTTCTGGTGGAAGACCCTCCTTGAGGAGGTAGGTGAGTAGCGACGCTCGCCAGTCGGTTTGATTGAGTGCCAACACGGCGACATCAGCAGGTGACATCATTACGGAGGCACTGGGGTTGGAGCCCCTGAGCGCTAGCTTGGTGTCGGGGTCAGAGCCCCTGGGCATTGGCTTGGCATCGGGGTGTGTCTAGATTGGACCTTCTAGGACGCAGGCAGAAGGCTCATGGAGACCGTTGATGAAGATCCTGCTCGGAGATGGATCTCGCCTAGCGGCCAATTTTGTGAGAAAATCGGTGACATCGTTGTCCTTTTGGGGGACGTGATGCAGGTCAATCCCCTAGAATTTGTCCTCAAGCTTGCGCACCTCCTAGCAGTATGCTGCCATGAGGGGCTTTTGCAGGAGGACTCCTTCATGACTTGGTTAATGACCAACTCTGACTCACCATGGATGTAGAGTCACGTAGTGCCAAGCTCGATGGTGATGTGCAGCCTGTTGATGAGGGTCTTATATTCCACGGCATTGTTTGAGGCCAAGAAATGGAGGAGGATGGTGTAGTAGAGCCTACTCCCATCTGGGGAGATCAGAACCACTCCAGCCCTAGAGCTAGGTGACATTACGGACTTATTGAAGTACATTGCCCTGTACTCATGGGTGATGTCTGGGGTCAGTAGCTGCACCTCCATCCATTCGGTGACAAAATCCACTAACGCCTAAGATTTAATAGCGGTACAGGGGATATACCTGATGTCATGGCCCATGAGTTCAAGTTCCCACTTGGAGATCCATCCTATGGTGTCGTGGTTGCAGACAATGTCCCCGAGCGGGTATGAAGTGATGACCGTGGCTTCGTGGTCGGTGAAGTAGTGTAGGAGCTTCCGGGTCACCATCAGCATGACGTATAGGAGTTTCTACACCTAGGGGTACTAGACCTTAGGGTCAGTGAGTACCTCCCCAACAAAGTATATGGGCCACTGGTGTCATAGAACCGACTAATTTATAAGAGCATAAGTACAAAAACAATCATCGAAACGATCAAATTCTTGAACTTGAGCCCATATAAACCCGGTAGTCAACTGAAATCTCAAAGGATTTCAAACCAACTTGCATACAACCAAGATCACAGTAATTCAACATAACATATCATATGTTACAACATTTTATAGACGTTTGCAAATAGATTACATCATCATAGAGTCATCGTTATTACAAAACAAGTCTTATAAAACATGCAGAAGCAAATAGTTTGACTTACACACCCGAGTTCAAATACAAATACTGGTTCGCTGATCACAACCCGCAAAAGCATTTAGATGAGAGAAATAGAGATCATGCCCATGATCTAGTCTTCATCACCCGTTGGGTGGAGATAATACTTATAGAATCCCTGATATAGAAGGTCATATGCAATAAGAGGGAATAAACCCTGAGTATGAGAAGGTACTCAGCTAGACTTACCCGTCGGAAACCAAAACAAATGACACCAAGCATTATGCATAGCTTAATTTAGTGGATCTGGCTGACACTTTCTTTTTGCAGAAAAGCATAAGTAATAATGATCAACTCTTAACCTGAACTAGCAATGACTTTTAGCCATTAACCTGTCATCTATATTAGCACCTATACTAAGCAATCATTTTATTAGGGTGCAAACATTAATAACCATATCAAGTATACATTGTGGCAACATTATCCTCATCATCCATTTAACCATATCATTAAATTAATTGAATTTACGTTGCTGCTGCTCAGTCAAGTTCTCACTATCCAGGAGAGACGACGATTCGAATCGATTCCTATCTAGCTAGAGGGGTATTCCTAAACACAAACCATGCTTCCCCCGTCAGGGTTGCAAACGAGTCACCTTTGGTACGATTTAGGAGTCGTGAGTCTGAACAGATCGACATTCTCAGAGAACCACTCTGCCAAGGTTGTTCGGGACTCTAACCCGCCTTGGACTTATGCCAATGGCTCTCCGCACATCCTTACTACCTCCAGAATGCACGCCACTGCTCGCGTCCCCAGCCTAAGTCGAGCTACTAGGCTTCGTAGTCGGAATGACTTATCCAGCCAGCTAAGTGTTAGGCTGCGTTCAACATGACATAAGGACGTACATCATATCGGTCCTTAAATGACTCAGACGGAGTCACTATGTCCAAACCTACACAAGACTTCACCCGGTCTTAATTCATTATTAACACGGTTCTTTTCTACGATAGCAAATATAGCCAACCGTGATCGACCTCATCCTAAAGCTTGTAGGTGATAGGAAATCACCTGACTTCTACCGCACTAAGCATGGCTAAGTATTTAACCTATTCCTAAACTTAAATAGGATTCTAGTGCGATATCTGAACAAGGAGGGATATATATAATGCAACAATTGGTTCCAACCAATTCCTATACTTAATGCATCATTAACAAATAAAAGATACTCAATGTATTTGTAAAAAAACATGGGAGGCTTAATATGCTCTGGGGCTTGCCTTTTAGGAAAGAGGAAGGCTGGTGGTCAGGGCACTCGGGCAACTCCTCAGCGGCGGCTACTTCGTTGGCTTCCTGCACCTCGGGCTCCTCCTGGTTGCTCCCTCGAACTCTAGCAACGTCACTCCCTCCGGCACACCTATTGCATGAATGTGCAAGATAAATATCATGGATGCACATGAACGAATGTCAGGAATGCTCGGAGAATGCACATGTTCGCTGTAGTCTGCATATTCCAACTTAAGCCCTATTCAAATCACTTTACTTACCAAGTTTATACAACCTAATGTATAATTGCTCATCTTCAGTTAATGACCTAGCACCTGCACCTAAGCATATTCTCAAGTTAGGCTAACCCCTAAACAATCAACGAGAACATTGCAACAAGCATACACTCAAGCATTTGTACTTTAGCAAAATGGAATCTATATAGCGGTATAGTAAACTAGCCATAACTAGAGATTTATAAATCCAAATGACATGCAACAAGACAATTTGGAAAGCTTATGAAATTGTCTACAGTTCATTTTCAGACCTCTAAGCATGATTCCAACCTTTACTAGGTTGAATTCTTTAATCAACAGAACTCTGTCCTACAAGACAGAGAGTAGACAAAACTGGAACCTAACTTCAAATAGCTATAGTTCCTAAACTACTAGGCCAAATGCCATCACATTTTGACAGGAGCTAGATACATAAATTACCCACAACTTTTGTATTCATCACATTCACAGCAAACCAAAATATCATGGGGAACTTTCTAAAGTTCCCAGTTCTATTCAGAGGGACATAATGCCAATAAATAATTATTAACTTATGATGTAAACACATAATTGGACAAAACTAATTCTATTCACTTGTTACACATATCACAAGAACACTAGAAAGTAAGGTGTTCATCACCAAAACATTTCTTTTAATATATTTCTTAATTTAATTAATTAATTAAGGGAAATGGTAAACTTATATGAAAACTACACCATTAATTCTACAAAAATTACAATAGATACTACATGCTCTTATAAGACTACCATAAAAATTTCACACCATTTGAGAAAGTATAACATCCTACACAAAAATGATAAGGCATAATGGCTTAAAATGACATAATTAGGAAACCTTAGTGAAAAGTGTCAAGCAATAGATTTCATATTTTTCTTAGCATCCTTAAGGTACTAGGATACTACCCACCAAGTTTCATGGTCATAGGATTCCTAGATAATTTACAAAAATTCACACAAGTATCAATCAATGATAAAAGGAAAATCTATAACTCAAAAACCATACATTCAATGACTCTCAAATTTTGACCAGAGCTTATACTAAGAATGAATAGCTTACCCACAAAATTTCATAATTTTTGGATCATAGAAACTCAAGATATAATTTAAACAAGTTTGCATGCATTTAAAACACATTTCAAGTTCCTATTTAATTCATCCAAAATTTCTACATCATGTGCTCATGTCATATTTTTCTTAAATACTAGACTTCACTGTGAGTCTACCAAAATTTGAATGACACCATTTGGATCTACACATTTGGAGTTACAAAATTCACAAAACAGCATTCAAAACTAGAAACTTGAACTAGCTTTAGAACAAACAGTCACTGACGCGTGGGACCTGCCTGTCAGCCGGACCCACTTGTCAGCGATACAGAATAGGGGAGGCGGCGTGCGATGGTGCGGCGGTGGTCTAGCTCACCGACGGCGAGGACTCCGGTGACACCAAGGACACCTACGTGCTCTACGTGATGAGGGGAACCGATTGGTGCTAGTGGCAAGACCTAAGGTCCATCAGAGGTGGCTCATCGCCGATGATGGCAGCATGGTAGAGCTCCGGCGTGAGATGCCAACGATGGCAAGCCATGGCTACCTCAATCGAGCTTGGTATGAGCTTTAGGGGGTCGCTACGGTGCTAGTTGGCCTCGGTGGTAGTTGGCCACGTAGAGCTCCAACTCCGGTGAGACCCCGTCATGGCGGGCGGTGGTGGAAATGGCCAATGTGCCCTTACCAAGACTCAATCACATTTTTGCGGTGGTGAGTGAGCTAAGCGACAGCACGGCTTGCTCGGCAATGGTGGAGCAGCGCTGCTCGGTTGCTGCTCGTGATGGAAGGTGAAGGAAATGAAAAACGGACTGTGAGCCGGTCGGGCAGGCACGTGGGGGGTTCAAGCACTGGCCTGCAATGCCATGATAGCCACGGCATGTGGCAGCATGGTCAGATAGCTGGCGACAGGTGGTGCCATGCGGCGGTGGTTTTCTGAACCTAGTGAGGTACTGTAGCATGCCTGAAACCCGATTCAGTTTCTAAATGAACCGACTGATAGGCGAACTTTGATGGTGATTAGCTCCTAATTTGTGATGATATAGCTCAAGGTATAATTGACAAAGTTGAACATCTACATGTGAACTACAACTTTTACAATTGGAGCTCGAGCTGGTTCGGCTTGGTTTGGGAGATACACTACGCTAAACATCAATACATGGAACTGAAACTTGCTTTGTGACTTAGAAAATTTTTAGAGTTACAAAATAGATCTCAAAACTGACTTGTGGGCCATTTTTGAGCATGTTATGCACATTTTCATGACTTGGCTTCTAAACAAAGTTTGTTCCTTATAAAATTTGCTACAACTTTGCTTTAGGTTGCTCAGACATGCAGACACTCTAAGCTACACTTTTTAAATAGTCAAACAAAAGGGTTTAGGAATCAAAACAAGTCAAACCACTTTTTGAAATCCTATTTAGGCAACATGATCAATATGAACAATGTTCCAAATGACATTCTAGGTGTCACTAAGTTGTTCAAGAGAATTATTAGCTATACCACACCTTGGTCACACAAGAATCAAGCATTGTATGTAATGAAATAATGAAAAACACATGAAATATTACATCTGTTTCATAGTCATGTTTCACATGTTTCATGATCTTGTTGCATGGTATTAACTAGCTTTGTTTCACTAAAGTGAGTTGCACATGTTGCACTTAAGTGTTGCACACTATTCATCTCATAAAAGAAACAACACGCATGAAATATGCAATATGTTGAAATGTTTTGAAATCATGTTTCATGTGATATAAGCTTATGAATGGATGAACGATGCTCATGTTCATGAAATGCAAGTGCAAAATGTGTAAGCCAAACACCTAGGGTGTTATAGCTGGACCTTAAGGTGGTGCCCTGGCTCCTTCCTTTCGATGATAGGGTGGCGCTCACCGCATGGTTGCTTGCCGCGATGTAGAGGAGGAGGGGTTCTCCCTATTTGGGAGCAATGAGAATTGGGGCCAATGTTAGTGATGCTTTGAGGCTCTCTAGAGCCTGCTGAGCTTCCTCAATCTAGACAAAGGCATCCGTCTTTTTGAGGAGCTTGTAGAGTGGCATCCCCCATTCACCGAGCTAGGAGATGAATTGGCTCAGGGCAGCCAGATAGTCAGTGAGCCTTTGTATGCCCCTGACATTGCGTATAGGGCCCATGTTGGAGATGGTCATGATCTTTTGGGGGTTGGCCTCGATGCCATGCTCAAACATAATGTATCCAAGCAGCTTCCCCTTTGGAACCCTGAAAACACATTTCTCAGGATTCAATCTGATGTTGAACCTTTGGAGGTTCGCGAACATTGCGGCCAAGTTTGCAATCAGGTCACAAGCTTGAGCCATTTTGACCACTATGTCATAACATAGACAACGATTGTTGGTTTTGGCCGCTCGGCTTGATCAGGCTAATCGAGCAGGTCAATTTGGTCGGTGAAGCATTGCTGCATGCACCTTTGGTTGGTGGCACCAACATTCTTTAGGCCGAAAGGCATGGTTACGTAGCAGTATGAACCATATGGGGTGATGAACAAGGTTGTGAGCTGATTGGACTCTTTCATCATGATCTAGTGATAGCTCGAGTAGGCATCCAAAAAGGAGAGGATCTCGCAACCCAAGGAAAGTGATCCTTTGGACATGCTTTATTGAGGCTAGTATAATCAGCGCTCATTCTCCATTTCTCAGTCTTCTTTTTAACAAGAACAGGATTGGCAAGCCAGTCAGAGTGGAATACCTCTCTGATGAATCTGGCTGCTAGAAGTTTCGCGATCTCTTCGCCTATGGCCCTGCGCCTCTCGTCATTGAAGTGATGTAGGCATTGCTTAGTGGGCTTCTAGCTTGGGAGGAGGTGCAGTGCGTGCTTAGCGACGTCCCACGGTATGCTCGGCATGTCAGATGGCTTCCATGTGAAGACATCGTGATTGGCACGTAGGAAGTCGATGTGCTCACATTCCTATTTGGCCGGGAGCTAGGTCCCAATCTACACCATCTTGGTTGGGTCAGTGGGGTCGATCCCCACCGCCTTGGTTTCCTCTAGTGGGTGGAAGGCCATCGAGGAGGTTGGTTTGTTGCAGTTCGGGACTGCTGGGGTCGACGACTCCTTGAGCTATGGGAGCTCAGATGAGTTGATGACCGTGGTGGCGAGCTCGAAATGCTAGCAGTCACACATGAAGGCATGTGAGAAGGCATTGCCCACGATGATGACGCCGTTTGTCCTCGGCATCTTTAGCTTGAGGTAGGTGTAGTTGGAGATCACCATGAATTTGGCGTAGCATGGCCGCCCCAAGATGGTGTTGTAGGACCCTAGGAAGTCCACCACTTCGAAGGTGAGGACCTCTGAGCGGAAGTTGGCTCAGTTGCCAAACATGATGGGCAGGTCGATCTACCTGAGCGAGTATGCCTACGCTCCTAGGATCACACCATGGAAGGGAGAGCCAGCTGGGTGGAGTTTTGACCAGGGAATGCGCATGGCATTGAGGGTGTCGATGTAGAGGATGTTGATGCCGCTGCCTCCATACATCAGCACCTTGGTGAGGCACTTCTTGTGGACGATGGGGTCGATAATGAGCTGGTAGCATCCTAGTCTGGCGATGTGAGAGGGATGGTCCCTCTGATCAAACGTGATCAAAGATTCCGACCAGCTAAGGAAGGAAGGGATGGTCATCTTAGTGGCGCATGCCTCTTTGTAGCATACCTTGTGCTGGCGCTTGGAGCAGATTGCATCGGATCCTCTAAAGATCATGATGCATTCCTCGAGGTCGGGGAAGCTATCCCTATCCTTGCCTGTCGTGCCTCTTTTCATGGCTGCCACCTCTTTGTCGTCTCCTTCTTTCAGCCCGCCATCCTATTGCAGGAAATGTTTAAGGAGCTCACAGTCCTTGCAGAGGTGTTTGATGGGGTAGGCATGGTTGGTGCATGGGCTATCCATGAGCTTGTTGAAGTGGTCAAGTAGGCCCTGCTGGGGCTATTTGCTCATGCGATCAGCTGCGGCGACTAACATGGAGTTGGTCATTTGGCATCGATCCTTCTTGTTCTTCTTGCCCCTCTGCATGGAGGAGCCCTCATCTTGGTCCTCACGCTTGGCCTTGCCAATGTCCCAGCCTTCGTTGAAGATTGCTCCGACCACCTCCTCGTCGGAGGTGTGGTTTGTGGTGATGTCGAGTAGGTCACGGGTGGTTCGAGGCTTTAGGCAGCTAAGCTTGTGGATCAGGGACTCGTAGGTTGTCCTAGAGAGGAAGGCATTGACAATGCCCACATCAACAACATCAAGGAGGGAGTTGCATCATTGGGACAACCTGCGGATGTAATCCTATAGGGACTCGCTGGGCTCCTACTGGCAGCTCTTGAGGTCCTAGGAGTTACTAGGATGGACATACATCCCTTGGAAGTTCCCGATGAAGACCCTCTTGAGGTCCGCCCAGTTGCGGATGCTATCGTGCAAGAGGAATTCGAGCCATGCTCAAACATGTTCCCCCATGTAGATGGGGAGGTACTGAATGATGAAATGGTCATCATCCACCCCTCTGGCTTGGCAGGTGAGCCATAAATCTTCGAGCCATATACTGGGGTTTGTCTCCCCAGTGTACTTAGCAATGTTGGTGGGTAGTCAGAAGCGCTGTGGGAATGATGCTTTCTAGATATGTCGACCAAAGGCCTGTGGTCCTAGGCCATCCGGGCTAGGACTCTGATCATCTGGCCAATGATCATGCCTAGGGCGCGTTTCACCACTCCCCTCGATGGTCCAGCCAAGGCTCATGTCACCTACCTTCACCCCCACCTGATGGATGTCATCATCATGCCAGGCCTAATGCCAGTTGTTGATGATGCTATGAGCATCTTGGTTTGGACCAAGATGTTCACGTACTGACGGTCGGTGTGGAGCAGGCGCTAGGTCAGACCACGGCACAGCCACAGCCTCCTATGCCATGCTTGGCGGCTATAGCGGTGAGCGGATGGAGCGATCCATATGGTGCATCCCCACTCTCTTGGTAGGGAGAGAGGGCATGAGTCAGAGTCACAATGTGGAGCTCTCTGCCTGTTGAACGGTGGTGGCTTCCACTAGTGCTCGGAGGTTCTGGTGGACCGCCCACTCTTGGGTGTCAATGGGCTCAGGAATGCCATGCAGAAGCATTGCCACAGCGGTGATGTTCTGGCTAGCCCAAGCAAACTATGGGGGATCGTTCCCCCATCCATGATGTTGCGCTGGACTAGTGGGCGCGACCTCGGACGCCACTCGCTGGGTTACACACACGGGGCACATCTTGATGTGCCGATCATGCGGGCGTAGGTGGCGGTAGGTTCTGCCGCCTTTGTCGTAGCTTCTCGTAGTGCTCTTGTGCAAGCGCAAGGGCCCCCGCATGAGGGTCCAGAGGGATGTGAGTCTACAAGGACTCCGCTACCACTAGTGGCTGTCCTAGAGTGTCCGCCATAGTGCACTCCCATGATGGACGGTGGCTAGGCGCCATGTTGTCGATGCTAGAGCTGTCGCTCTCAACCTCATCATCTAGGAGTTCATAAAAATAGGTGGGAGCATAGCTTGCCATCCCCATGAATTTGGATGTGAGAGGAGGTGACGTCAGCATTTTTGGAGCCCTCGGGCATATGCATCCATGAGGGACGTGAGGCCTTAGGGGGACCAGTCGAGTGGATGTTGCAGTATGGACAATGTGGTCCCTCTGGATAATTGACGGAAGATAGTAAATAGCAAATAAATAATAGCATGTACATTACTCACAGCGGGGGTTGAGCAGAGAGTTTGCTTAGAATGAAGCATAGGTGCCTCATCATTGTGTGTCCTAGAGCCGATGGAGGGCACCCCTCTGATGGGCACCAGAACAAGTGCCTCCTCACAGAGGTGTAGTACGCTGAGCCAGTCAGCAATGAAGTCTAGGCTTTCGAAGACAAAGGCTTGGGATGACTCAAAGATGGGTGGAACCCACATCCTAATAGGTGGGAGTGTGGGGAACTCCAGTGAGCCAAAGCGAGTCGTATCGCTTGAGCCCGCCATGGCAAAGGTGGTAGAAAAGTGGGCCATCCGATGACAAAGAAGTGTTGAACGTACAACGTCTTCCCCACGAACGGCACCAACTATCAGTGCAGAAAGTGACCAACACATAAATATTTGTAGTTTTGTCATATGTTGTGATCGGATGTTGCCTAGCACTCAATGATACATGGTTTATACTGGTTTAGGCAATATGCCCTACGTCCAGTTTGAGTCAGTTGGTGACTTTATTCCTAAGCCTAGGTACTCAAAGTTTGTTGTAGGGTTACAAACAGAAGGGAGAAAGATGGAGGATACAAGATGTCCGGTTGGGCTCTAGTCTGAAGGGCCAAGAGCGACGGGAGCTTTGCTATGTGCTAAGTGTTCGAACGTGTGCTCGAGGTCTAAACCTGGTGGTTCTGTTGTTGTGTGTTGAATCGATGTAGGTGAACTAATGGATCGATCATTGGGAGAGAGTGCATCCCCTTTTATAGATGAAGGGGACAACCTTACAAGAGAGATAGAGAGTACATATGCTAAGTCTTATTGCCCACGTCATTGGGTACAAGATGATTATAGGCGCCCATAACATTGTTAATGTCAGATGCATGTGGGAGGTTGCGTCGTCTTCTTCTAGAGTTCTGGTATGGCAGACGTCGATGCCTGTCATACTATTGATGCCTAAAGGCATGTAGGGGGTTTTATCATGTTTGCCTGGTATGGTAAATGTCAGCGCCGACAACACTGTTGATACCTAGAGCCATGTGGGGGGAGCCTTACCGTGTTTGTCTAATATGGGGGTTGATGGCACCCATAACACTATAGGGAAAATGTCGGTGCCCACAACACTGCTTGGGTTCTGATATGCTAGGAAGGTTATAGGGTATGATCCTATAGGTGTACAGGGTACGATCCTTGATATTATAGTTGACTTGAGTGCCCTACCTTACTTGCTTCATCTATTTCCTAGTCCCCACTGAGCAGGCATCCTCGGTCGGTTGGTTCTAGTTAGCTCTAACTGCGCTAGTCAGAGAAGAGCTGTAAGCAAGGGTTAGGTACATCCTTGGTCGGAGACGTGGGTTAGAGTTTGGAGGTGGTGTTTGGCTAGGCTTTCCAATTGGAGCGGCGAGCCAAAGTCAGAAGCGAGCGCTGTTCTTCTTCAGCCAGGCCTTCTTGTTAGAGAGGCGGGCTAGAGTCGGAAGTGAGTGTTGTTCCTCCTTTAGCGAGGCCTTTCGGTCAGAGGTTGGATCACCCTTCTAGCCTGTCGTTTAGGTATTTAGGGCTAGCCCAAGAGTTTGGCGTCATTTGCAATGTTGTCTGCTGGGTCGAGCCTTCGCTAGGAAGTCGGTCCATGAGGGACTCCGGGTTTATGAACCTGACAACTTATGTTTCCTCAATCTAGATAAAACAATTCTTAGATGCTCTACATGGTCTGCCTCATTCTCCGAGTAAATCAAGATATCATCGATAAACACAACCACAAACTTATTGAGCTCGGGCATGGATACCAAATTCATCAGGTACATGAGGTAGGTAGGAGCATTCATTAGTCCAAAAGACATGACCAAATACTCATACAAGCCATACCTAGTAGAGAAAGTTATTTTAGGTATATCCTCTGGCCTGATCTTAATCTGATGATAGCCTAACCTCAAGTCAATCTTTGAGAATACCATTGCTTTTGCCAACTGATCGAACAAGATATTGATACGAGGCAAAGGATAATTGTTCTTAATGGTCACAACATTAAGCGGTCTATATCTACACACATTCTCAAGGACTTGTCCTTCTTCTTTACAACAAAGCTGTACATCCCCATGGAGACGAACTAGGTTGGATGAGACATTTGTCCAATAGTTCTTGTAACTGAATTTTAAGTTCAGCTAACTCATTTGGTGGTATCCTATAGGGTCTTCTTGAGATAGGTGCCATACCTAGCACTAACTCAATCTTAAATTCTATATCCCTATCAGGCGATAAACCTAGAAACTCATCTAAAAATACATCAAGAAACTCACAAACCACTGGAATATCATAAAGGGTAGTGGCTTGGATAGCACAAGACAAGTTTTGGAGATCAAAACTTCATGGATGCGATACTAGAAAAGCATTACCTCCCTTTGGTTCTCTCAATATAATTGTCCTAGTGCTAGTGTCAATGAGAACCCCATGATTGCTCATCCATTTCATGCCTAAGATCACATCTATGGCTAATCTAGGCAATACTATCAGATCCATCGTATACTCCCTCTCTTGTATAGAGATAAGCAAATCCCTGACTATCTTATTTGTAGAGATAGTAGCCCCAGCTAAACTTATATTATAACCACCCTTGTTTACCTTAATTACTTTCTGATCATACTTAGATGCAAATGCTTGGCTCATAAATGAATGAGAAGCTCTAGAATCAAATAAAACAATGGCAGGATGTTTGTTAATAAGAAACATACCAGCTGTGACAACCTCTCCTATAGGAACTTCTTCAACCATGGTATAATGCACGTATCCAGGACATACTTTAGGATTTGCCTATCTCTGATTGCTCTAGTTTTGATTGTTGTTCTTCTTAGGATGAGGGCATTCCTTGGCCTAATGACCCAACTAATTATAGTTGAAGCATGGCAGATTGCTCCTGGGTCCTATTGAGCTTCCTTGCCCTCTGTTTCCCATAGGTAGTGCAATGGTGAACGCCTTACGAAACACCTTCTGAGGTTGGTTTGATGTAGACAAGGCCCGATCTTCTGAAAGGTAAGATAGCATCGATTGGTGGAAACTCAATGTTCACGATCTAGGTTTCAAACCAAGATTGATTTGGACCTCCGCAACCGTTACACCACTGCTCCGTTGGTTATCAACCACGCGAATGCAATTGACCTCGCCGAGAAGGCTTTCCTGCAAGTAAATCAAGAACATAAGCAAGAACAGGATGAACGCAATCCTAAAATTGCAAATAAATATGAGGCTTATGATAATGAGAAGGAGTTAAGTCTTTATTTGAAAGGACTAATCGCTACAAGCGAACAAGATCAAGAACTAGGGCCCTGGTTCACAGCAAGCAGCCTTGGCGGCACAGTTGTAGCAAAATGATGTCTGTTTCACAAGGAAATCAAGAACTAAACAAAATGATGAGGATATCACTCCTTTGGATGTACCCGCTGATCCTCCAACCGTCATGCAAGGTCCAATGACCCGGGCTCGAATGCGTCAACTCAATTTAGAGGTGAGCTCGTTCTTAAGTGATCCTTTTTATAGTTTTGAGAATAGACTACTACCTAATGATGTTATCTTGCTTAGGAACATTGGAGAGGGTCATGAAGGACTTAGAGGATGTGGTGGAGGCGAAGATGACCAGCAAGGACGTCCAACAGGAACCGGAGGCCCGGTCCAACATGATTTTAAGTTTGCCTCGGCCTCTAGGACCAGTCTACCTTAAACTGGTCACCCAAGACGCATCCGGACTCTGTTTTCAACGATCCACATATGGATGGAAAGATAATTTAATAAGGAAGTCAATCCAAGTAGTCTCACATCAAAAGCTCTTTGGAATCAATGGGAATCATCGAAACAAGTAAGCATCCAAAATCTACCAGGGTGCTACAACACTGTCTTTTGGTCTGTTGGACCATGTATCGTGTTTGGGTCCATTAGGGGCACATCCAGGGGTCTTGCATGACCCTAGAGTCTTTATAAAGAGCCACTGCCCCTCCATTAGGGTTTGGGTTTTGCTTAGATTATTCTGTCAAGAACAGTTTCACCGTTCATCGGTTTGTGAGACCCTCAACTTTGAGAGATTAATTATTCATCTGCAATTTGGTTGTGTTCTTTCTTGTTCTTGCTTGTGTTCTTCATTGTGCAGGCAAGGATTAGCCTTCTTTGTGAGGTCAACCTAGTCTGAGACTCAGTTGATAACCAGAGGAGCTGTGGTGCTAAGATTGTAGGGTTCGATCTTTCGATCTGAAGCTGGATCAGTGTGTTATTCTCCGCCACAACGATAGTTACCATCACCTGATGGAAGATTAGGATCCCCATTTCCATTACAAAACCCAAACCCTAAGGAGAGCAATGGCTACTATTTATAGAGTCTTGGGCGTCACCCCCTGGACACGCCCCCTAATGGGCCTAAACACGATACATGGTCCAACGGATCAAAAGACGGTGTCGTAGCACCCTGGTAGATTCTAGATGCTGAATTGTTTCAATGATTCCTATTGATTCCAATAGTCTTTTGATGTGAGACTACTTAGATTGGCTTCCTTATCAAATTATCTTTTCAACCATATATGGATCATCGAAAACAGAGTCCGGATGCATCCTAAGTGACCAGTTTAAGGCAGACTGGTCCTGGAGGCCGAGGCAGACTCGAACTTGAGTTGCTTTGGGCCCCCCACCTCAGGGATTAGAACTGAATTAGCCTCGGACCTCCTTCTTAACTTGGACAACCTTTTTGGCCTCCTACCCCTCCATACCATGTGCCAAATATGGTCATATGCATGGGTGTCAGTCCTCATCATCCTCCCCTCCTTGACGAAAAGCCGTCCTTAGCGTCAATTGTGCTTGAAACTGATCCTTCATAATATAAAGGAGAATAGGGTTGCAAAGACAAAGGGAACTAAAATAATTGTGAGAAGGAATGTGACCATGTTTCCAAGTTTCTAGCATGTCATCTCGCATAAAAATTTTAGCAAGCATGTAGACTCCATGATCCGAATGCACACGATGTATGTCAACATTATCCTGCAAAAGATTAGAACTAACCAAGGACAATGCAAGAATAGATGGTCTAGCAGACATAGGTAGCAACCAACAATGCTCCCCTTCTTGGAAGTGAACTTGTTTATTTGAGGAACATGAGAAAATGTTTGTATTATGGCTGCTCTCTAAACAATCATAATCTTGTACAACAAAAGGAGAATTCATATTACTACGAACGTATACTCGATGTATCATATATTGTCCTTTGTTGTTATATTTGCCAATAACATTATATGTGTGTTTAGAAAACCAAGGCAAATCAACATATTTAAAAAGGTTCTCCTCCAAACAATCTAGGTTACACAAAACATCAGATTCAATGTAACCCAAAGTATGTAAAGAAGACAATAGTTTGAGCTCATCAGTTTTAGTAGCAATATGAATAACATATTTATTTTCAACACAAGTGGTTGGTTCCAAAACATGTAAAACTGAAGCATCATCAACTAATTCATCTTTATCACAAGGAACATCAAGCAAATTATCATGGCACAAAGATAAATCAAGAGAGGGTTCCACTAACAATTGCTCTATGATAGCATGGTTTGTGAAAAAATTTAGTACATTAAAACAATTCTCACCTTCCGTGAGTGTAGCACCATGGGCCTTACCTGTATTTTTAGCAAGAGTAATAGGTGCATTATGTAATGATGGTTCTGAATTTGCATATGAGGTTGTGAGCTCCTCATTTTCTTCCATGTCATCCTCTCATTTATGTACATTATCCTGCAGAAAGTTAGTCATAGCAAGAGGAATAGCAACAGACTCTTCCTCTAAATGGTGCACCTCAGCATATAAAGTCAAAATAGGAGGTGGATTAACAAAGGCTTCTCGCATAAGGAGTTTCAAATCATTCCAAGTTTGAGGTTTATCAGAAGGATCTAAAGACTCCCACTAAGATAAAGCAGAATATCACAAAACACTAGCTGCATTTGTCACCTTCCTCTTTGGACACATAAAGCGAGTAGCAAATATGTTATCTATGGCAATTTCCCACTCCATGTACTCATTAGCACCTAAACCATCATAAGTCAGTGGATACAAACAGCCTGTCATTGTTAGAAGACAACAAAAGACAACACAAAAGTATTATCCCTATCAACTACTTAGGTTGTGGACAAAGAAAAACAAGGCACTCAACTCTCAAGTGTCTTACCACGGTCTTATAAGTGTTCTTACCAAAGAAACAGGCGGTGCAATCGGTCGGTGACTATGATACTGTTGTAGCTTGAGTGTAACAGTTACAAGGCGAACCTGCACTTGATTAGAAGAAAGTGGAGCTTGGATAGGCATAATATAGTAGCAAGGAATAGCAATAATTTAATTCAGAAATTGCAAGATTGAAAAGTAGTCCTAAGCTAGTCTATGTCGTTGGCCTAAACTCGTCTTGGACCTAGTTCAAGCAAGCAATACAATGCAACTCAGCACAAGGACTCAAAAGGATGCAAGCACTTCTGAACTTTTTTTCACTTTCTTTTTATTTCCGTCTTTATTTTTCTCTCTCTTTTTTTAGGTGCAGCTTTTTTTCCTTCTTTTGGTTTTTGCTCCTCTTTGCCATTAACTCTTTCTTTTTTTTACTCAAAAAAGTGCTGCAAAGATAATTGTAAATAAAAATATCAAGAAGCTATACTGTAGCGTGATCTAAACTCTCGGCCAGCAAAGCAATATCAGTAGTAGGACTACCTAGGCGTGGACACCCTGACAGGAACTTTCCTTTTGGATTAGCGCAAGGAAAAACCAAAGAGATGCTCAACAAGGATCACAACTAACCAACAATAGACAATCTTGTGTGCATATTATTTCTAAAGGAGACTATAACTACCAATTAATGCTTTCCTTTCTTTCTAACTGTGCACAAGAATAATCCACTAGCTACAACCGTGGAGATCAGATGAGATATCCTTTTTAAACGTGGAAATAAGGATCAGGATAAAGATTTGTACTATATGTCTCTCTCAACTTGACTTATTCTTTTCCCTCAATTTGCTCACGTAACAACCAACAGGGATGCAAGATTTGGCAAAAAGGAACAAACTATCACCACATTGGAAGACAAGACTTGACATGAGACCAAGAACAAGATCAGAACACAATGAACACTAAGACGCGGCGAGGGACGACAGTTCAATAAAGCAAACTAAAATTAAAAAAATTGCAAAGGCACAATGAGGCTATAGGATGGGGAATATGTGGCGGTGTATATTTTTTGGCTTTTTGTGGATGATAGGTAATACAAAAATAGTAACAATGTAAAGGGGAAAAAGTTATACCTAACAGGCAACAAGGTCGCTGATACCACTTGATGTAGACAAGGCCTGATCTTCCAAAAGGTCTAATAGTGTCAATTAGTGGAGACTTGACGTTCATGATCTAGGCTTCGAACCAAGATTGATTTGGACCCCCACAACCATTACACCACTGCTCCGTTGGTTATCAACCACGCGAACGCGATTGACCTCATCGAGAAGGCTTTCCTACAAGTGAATCAAGAACATAAGCAAGAACGGAATGAATGCAATTCTAAAATTACAAATAAATATGAGGCTTATGATAATGAGAAGGAGTTCAAGTCTTTATTTGAAAGGACTAATCACCATAGGCTAACAAGATCAAGAACGGGAGTCCTGGTTCACAGCAAGCAGCCTTGGCGGCACAGTTGCAGCAAAACGATGTTTGTTTCACAAGGAAATAAAAAACTAAACAAAACCCAAACCCTAAGGAGAGCAATGGCTACTATTTATAGAGTCTTGGGCGTCACCCCCTGGACACGCCCCCTAATGGGCCCAAACACAATACATAGTCTAACGGAGCAAAAGACGGTGTCGCAGCACCCTGACAGATTCTAGATGCTGAATTGTTTCAACAATTCCTGTTGATTCCTATGGTCTTTTGATGTTAGACCACTTGGATTGGCTTCCTTATCAAATTATCTTTCCAACCATATATAGATTGTCGAAAATGGAGTCCGGATGCATCCTGAGTGATCAGTTTAAGGCAGACTGGTCCTGGAGGCCGAGGCAGACTAGAACTTGAGTTGCTTTGGGCCTCCACCTTGGGGATTTGAACCAAATTAGCCTCGGACATCCTTCTTGACTTGGACAACCTTGCTAGCCTCCTACCCCTACATACCATGCACCAAACATAGTCATATGCATGGGTGTCATGTCCTCATCACAGTTGCCCTAGGCTTTTTGGTGGAGGAGGCCTGAACTTGGGCGTTGGCGATCGGAGCTGTGGCATAGCTGCCACTAGAGCTCTGGACTAGGAAGACACTAAGGCGCGTGCCTCAACTGCCCTCTTATAGCCCTTCACCCTTGCATGTAGATTGTTCTAGTTCTCCTGAGTCAAGGCATCACTAATGAACTCATTGTATGTGATGCACCTCTAGTTGGCCATGGTTTTCATTAGCTTAGTGCTAAGGCCTCTCTTGAAGCTTTCAATCTTCTTTTCCTTTGTACCGATGAACCCTAGGGCATAACAGGACAAATTATTGAATGCATGCATGTACTCCATAAGGGTCTTGGTCCCTTGTGTGAGTCACATGAACTTGGCTGCTTTCATGCGCATTAGCCCTAGGGGAATGTGATGTCCCCTAAAGGCTAACTTAAATTGCTCCCATGTGACCTATGAGTTGGTAGGTAGGGAGGACAGGAAATGGGTCAACCATATCTTGGCCGATCACTACAGCTGATGTGACGCATATTCTGCCTTCTGATGTTCCATAACCCTCAATAGATAGAATTTTTGCTCAATTGTGTTAAGCCATTCATCCTCCTGAAGCGGTTCTTTGGCCACCTTGAAGATAGGAGGCTTAGTGTCTAGGAAATCCTTGAAAGAGCGGTATTGATTTGGCTTAGGCCCCTATTGTTGCTGATGGGCGTGAGCATTGTTCTGTGCAATGAGGCACAGTGTTTCCTCCATGGTTCTCTGACTACCCAAGAACTATGCAAAGAATTCATTCACAGATGGTGGTGGCGGTGGTGGTAAGTTACCATCATTGCCACCTTGGTTGTTGCCTGCTCTAGCATGAGTGCGAGTCATCTACAAAGTTGCAACAATAAGTGATTATTGGATGATGTCAGGAGATTGTAGATGAATGGTATAATCATGCCAAACTAAAATTACTAGAGAGAATCTTAAATTCATACAATAAAACAGAGGCATAATAATTCATTCTTGCAACATGACATCACCAATTTGATCACTTATTAGGCTTGCAGTGCATTAACATGCATGTCATAATCATCAGTAAAACAAAACTAGAATTTCATTAAAGTTCAACCCATTGTGAAACAACATGCAGAGTGCCAATATTACACGAAAGTCAAATCACAAATACCAAACTTCAAGCTACAAGTCTATTACATAAATAACAGGGATACATCTAGCATTCTAACTAGTTAGTAGGTGATGCTAATCTTCCACATGCTCATTATCAAGGTCAAAGATAGGATTGTCCTCACCCTCTAGCTCTACTTCCTCTTCCTCCCAACCGTCATCCCCGATCAACATCTTTGGATCTTCTTCTTCCTCATTAAGGATCGGGTGGAGTTGGTTGTTCAGGAAATGCACCTCATGCTAAAGATCAACCACCATGTTCTAGGTCTGTGCAAGCTGCTGGCACAAGTCCCTCTTGACATAGTCCTGCTGTATGCTCAAGGCTTGGGTCATGTCTCGTTCTACTTCTGCCATAGCTGCACGGTTGTTTGCTAGGATCCGCTAGTGTGTAGTTGTGAACGCCTCGGCAAGGGTGGCCTCCAGCTACTCCTATAGTCCTGCTAATATTGCTTGATTATTCGCTCTTGCCTCTTGGGTGGCAGCTCTCTGCTAATCAACTTGCTCCATTTGGGTGTGGAGATTTCCCAAAGCTACATAAGCTTGATCTGTTTCCCATCGAGCCTCACTTGCTACCTTTTTGTGCTTACGCATATGCTTCTTTAGCTTACATTGTGCAGCTTTGGCTCTCATGAGCTTATCCATGCAAGTGGTATAGGACTCCTGTTAGAAGTCCCTGGTGTCCTGATGAGTATAGAACATCTTCATCACTACAAACATTGCGCTCATAGCGGAACTAGAACTGTCTGCCCACTCATCTCAATCTCAGATCAACGTATTGCTGTTGCACTATGCCATTACTATTGTGAACGAATCCACTCGAGGAAAAGTGCCAGCAGTACTGCCGGTAAGCTCATCCCCATGCTGCTGACAAATTTGACTCAGCACCTCAAAAGTCACTACTTGGGCAGCTTCCCAAGGAGTTCTTCCTTCAGATTCTGCCCTCCATTCCTACTAGAAAGGTACTTGGTTATGATCTGGTATGGTCAGTTGTACTTCATACCATGGTTGTCCCTCCAGGTATACTTCATTCCAGTAATAGAGGGGCGATTCGTAATGCCCCGCATAATGCAAGACTTTCCAAAGTAGGGCAGAAGTTTCAAACATCAATAGGAAATTCTCACTTCCAGCCAATGCTACCATCTGTACCAACAACATGGTGCAACTCTCATGAGACAAAGTCATAATGGATAAGAGTTACATAACCGAGTATGAGATTTATAAGGGGAGGAACAAGGCAAGTATGAAATAATGATTTATCATGATGCATGCACGTTCCGTGCGTCCCCACAAACTTAGGAAAAATTAAAACTTCAAACGGCATACACGGTGGCATACATACATTCTCTCATATATAGCGTAACTAGTTGGGCTACATGTTTAGTTGTTAGTGTACCTGCACAAGAATTTCATTTCAGCCCAATCCTTCAATTATATATGCAGAATGTAAATTTGGGCTCTAGTTTGCAATCTAAATACTTCCATATATATATATACCCATATATATGTACTTCCGTATCAAGGCTACCCGAAAGTAAATACATCCTATATATACATATAAGTATGCATACACAGCCATATCAAAGCTAACCCATAATTAAATACCTCCGCATATATGAGACATATATATACTTTAGTATCAAGGCTAACTCTCCCCATAGACCGCACGCTCGCATCTTGCGGTCATGCCACTATGATGATGATAGGCATCTTACCTTGGGCGTAGAGGTATTTGATCCATACATTACCTCTCAAATGAATGGCATCCATATAATAGCATGCCGTATGGACAATGAAAATAAAACCCCCAAGTTAGTACTTAATTAGCCACCTAAAGTCCTTAACCGGGCATAAAGGAAGTGATCACTGGCACACTTTTAAATTCAAAATCTAGGTTTTAAAACACCTATATATATAGCTATAAGTTGCTAAAACTGGTTTTAAAAAATAAAACCTTTGTTTTAAATATACATGTGGCAATTAATGTTGAATCATGCTCTAATGCCAGCTATAGTAGAACCAACCAATTTATAAGAGCGCAAGTGCGATGGCAGCTCACAAGCGGTCGCACTGTCATACTTGAACCTATATAAACCCGGTAGTCCATCAAGTACCATGACAGGTCTTGATTAACCATCAACATACAACCAAGATCATACATGATTCAACATACATGTCACATGTTACATAAGGTTCACAAATACAGTGCATTCATCAGAGTACGAATTAAGGTTATTACAAACCAAGTTCAGTAAATAGTAGCGGAAGCAAATTAAAGTTTGAAACTAACATCTACCATCATAGTTCAAATACATAGTGCTAGTTCATGATTATACTCCCACAAAAGCATATAGAAGGATTAATAAGGGATGCCTGTCTAGGGCTCACTCCTCATCCACGGTGGGACAGAAGCAGTTCTTGCAATAGCCGTGATAAACTATACCATCTACAACAATGACAATAAAACTCTGAGTAAGAGAAAGTACTCAGCTAGACTTACCCATCATAAACCAAAAATAAAGTGACTCTAAGGATTATGCAAGGCTTTATAAGTGAGGGTAGCTTGACAACATTTTGCATAAAAAGCGATTAACTCAGTTGTACAATTATAATTCGGTCATCAAGTTAATCATAGCTATTCATCTCTAGATTAGCAACTAACATATGCCAAACATGTAGTATATCATTTAGTAGCATACAATAGCAACCATAGCTAGTGTAGTAATTCCATATTCATCCGAACCATCATGTTCCATATCACAGTTACTATAATGTTGGTACTAGCCAAGTTTCTCACTATCCGAGAGAGACAGTGACTCAAATTGATTTCAACCAACTAAGAATTTATTCCTAATACAAACCCAGGTAGACTAGATCAACAGTCACCTTAGGTCACCTTTGGTACAACTCAGATCCACATTTCGCAGGTTTGCCTACCGTCGCACAATCAGGGACAACCAGCTGCTAGGACATTCAGGCCTGGCCTACCCTTGGGCTTATGTCTGGCTTCCCACACATCCTTACTACCATCTAGAGTGCACACTTTTATAGAATGGGGATCGGCCTAAGTTGAGCTACTCAGCTTCATGGTCGGAACGAGTTATTCGGCCAGCTAAGTGAGAAGCATGCGTTCAATCTTGTTATAAGCGCCCAACAACGATATGGTCCTTAATTGGCATAGACGAAGTCACATGAGTCAACCTACACATAGACTCTACCCAGCCTCCATTTACATTACCCCATGGTTCTTTTCCACGATAGTAAATATAGCCAACCGTGCTTCGGTATCTACCTATATCTCATAGTTGACTAGAAAAACACCTGACTTCTACCGGTCTAAGCATGGGTAAGCATATATTTGATCCTAGACCTACAAAGGTTTAAAGGTATATGTAACTAGACAAGGTAGTTCTATGCATCAAGTGTTTCCAATCAACTCTTATAACATAATGCATCAAACATAAATGACTCAAGTGATATTTTGTAAAACATAGGAGACATAGAATGCTTCGGGGCTTGCCTTTGAGGAAAGAGGTTGGTCGATGATCTAGGCACTCAGGGAGATCTTTGAGAATCTATTCCTCTTCTCCGAGAGCTATGGCCTAAGGTGTCTCCTACTGATCCTCCTCCTCTTCTTTGTTGAACTCCAACAGAGTCATGTAAATCATTTTTGGGATGATAAGACAACAACCACTTGTTTTGACCATAACTAGAGTTATACATATCAAAATTATATGGTTGTGGATATTTTAAAAATCTTATGAAATTGTCTACAACTTTCTTTTAATACACTTAGTGTAATTTAGCAGTTATCTAGGTCAAATAATTCAATCATTCAAATCTATCCAGAGAGCAAGCATTTCTGATAGCAGAATTCTAACATCCATAATTCTTAAACCATAAGGCCTATCACTCTAAAAATTTAACACAAGGTAGATAAGTAAGTTATCTATAACTTTGTTATTAACAAGTTTTACAGAAAAGACCATTATCATCATGAAATTATCAATTCAACCAAAACTATATATGCAACCATCTAGTTGAATTATAAAGCAATAATTAACTAGTTGCATACAACCCATTGCCTTTAAGCCTAACTAATAATATCAATAGATCCTATGCATCTCATGCACCATAGAAAATATTATGGGTAAACATAACTAAATCATTTATATCCATCTATTAATTTTCTTAGATAATAAGGTGATTTAAAGGATAAATACTTCCATTGCTTAATAAATTCTAAGAAAATTGTAGTATCCTACAAATGATATCAATAGTCTACTATACAAATTTCATGCCATTTTGATAAGTACAACTACATCCAAAAAAATGACAAGATACATAGGCTTATTCTAGCAAAATTAGTTTAGCATAGTGAAAAGTGTCACACAATAGATTTAATATTTTTCTTACATTCTTCCAAGCATAAGAATACTATGTAAAAATTTGCATGATCATATGTTATGTATTTTTACCCCAATTAATTTCACAAGAAACTAGCAATTAATTAGGACTAAATATGAAGACCATATTCAAATTATGACCACTGCAAGTTTAGTATTTTTCCTAGCTAGATCATTTCAACACAAGACCAGCAAAGTTGGAATCAAAATTTTATCACCTTTCTAGCTCAAGTTATGCAATTAACTAGATAGAAACCATTTAAAAAGCATTTATCTAGCAACATTTTATTCTCCTAGAAAAATACTAGAAATAGTGCATATCATATTTTTATCCAATACTACACTTCAAGATGAAACTAACAAAATTTGGTTCACCAAAATTGGAGACTCCTAGCTTGAGATATGAATTTTTGAAACATGCATTCAAATCTATGAAATAAATCTAGAAAATCAAATATCATACACACTGACAGTCAGGGCCTGCGGTCAACGGGGACCCACCCATCAGCGAGAACAAAATAGGGGATGGCGCTGACCAGTGAGAACTCACCAACGATAAGGTCTCCGACGGTAAGGTCTTCACCACTACACTAATCTTACCCACGCGCATCGACTGGTAGGCTTAGTTGGCTTAGTGGCTTGCCGGAGCAAGCTCAATGGTGGCCATGGCAGACGGTGGAGGTTGATGGTGGTACATCGGCCATCTCTGGCTATGGCACACTCAGGCAAGGATGGCTACTCCATCCTGGTGACCTAGCAGAGCTACATGGCGTAGGTGAGGGCTATGGGTGGTGTCGGTGAGCTCGGCCACATGCATGGCCGTGCAGCGGTGGACGGAGCATGGTGGTGCTCATGTTGTTTTGGCTAAACGGAGCGCCAACCCAAGCGTCAGGTGCCAACCCAAGTGTCAGGTGCGGCCGAGGGGTCGGGCGAGATGGAGCGCCATCCCAAGTGTTGGGCACGGCCGACGGGTTGGTCTAGTTTTGTGCATTCCTCCGTCCGTGGTTTCCAAAACCAGAGGGGCTGAGCTAACATCGCTTGCCTCGATGGCTTGAGTGACGCGCTCGGTGAGCTTAATAATGGGTACGTCCGAGTGGAATCCGGGTCCATTGTTTGTAACAGGGTCAGCATAGCCCTCATATGGCATTCCACTGCTCTTTAACCTGCCTCCTAGTAGATGCTCGAGCATTTCCTGAGACCGACTCAGGTGGCCCACTGGCCTCCCCTCAATGGAGATTCTATGGGCATGGCTCGAGGATAGGATCAAACGAGAAGTTCAAGATGACCTTGTTCCCTTCTAAGCGAATTGGACGAGGTTCATTAGGGCTCATCTGTGTTTTCTTCCTTGGCTCTATTTGACGCGAGGTGGCCTCGAGCCCTTTGTAGGTCAGCCTTCGAACCTCGGTCGGTCATCTCTCATATCAAATGAGGTGACTACCACTTCATGATGCAACACGAAGCATTGTGACGCAACAACTACATATGCAATGCTTGGATGTATGGGATGAATGTATGGATGAATGTTTGAATTCATGCATGAGAATGGATGAAGGAATGATTATGCCCTAGAAAACAAAAAAGGGGTATGGTAAGGTTACCTTGATGGCTCGAGTGACGGGTTTGGGGAGCTCCTATCGGATATGTCTAAATGGGATCCATGTTCGTCATTCATGATAGGGTCTACATAACCCGCATGAAGCATCCCACTACTCCTTACCTGTCTCTCAGTAGCCGCCTAAGCCATCCAATCAACTCGGGTGACCCGTTGGCCTCTCCTCGATGGAGATTCTATTGGTGGGCCCTTCTAAACCCTACCCGGTTGCGATAGTGGTGGGCCCTACCCAGGCCACGTCTCGCTAACCGGGTGACGTTTCATCGGGCAGGACGCATCCCATTAGCCAGGGCCATGTCCCATTGCATGCCTTTTCGCATTAAATAGGGGGAAGGGTGAGGATTTTCCTCTCATTCTTTCACCTTCCTTCAACCGCTACCATTCCTCCTTCCTCCTTTTTGCCAAGTCTATTCATGTGCCATGGTGGTTTCTAGGAGAGAGGAGGGTAGAGCGAGGGAGAGAACTCATAGATTCATTCATAAATCTGAGGTGCGATGTCGAACTGGAGGCCTTCCAACATGGATGAGGAGTTACTGGCCACCTTTGTCGAGAAGGGGTTGCTCCCATCAAAGGAGGTGGTGCATTGGTGGGCTCCTATGCTAGGGGAAGTTGTTTCATAACCCTAGGCCAATGAGGTCATCTCCTTCCTCGCCTTCCATGAGCATGGGCTTAGGTATCCCACGCACTGGTTCCTACGTGGGCTCCTCAATGAGTGGGGCCTAGAGCTACAGCACCTCAACACGACTAGGGTACTACACATCACCAGCTTCATCACCATCTCTGAGGCTTTCCTCAAGATGGAGCCATAAGTGGACCTCTTTCGATGGATCTTCAGTGGGCAAGCCCTGATGGGAAGCCACCGAGAATCACGCCAGTTGGGGGATTTGCCTTGCAAAAGAAGCCAAAGTTGTCGGTCCCCTACCCTACATACTCCCCCTATGACTCCAACCGGGGGTGGCATGGTGAGTTGTTCTACATTAGTAACCCAGCGGAAGTGCCATTACCAACGTTCACCGGAAAAAGGTCAGAGAGGAGGGAAAGTTGGTCGTGGGGTCCTACTGGTCGGCAGAACAAGTTGGAGGTTATCAAGATGGAGCTTCGGAGGCTTGTGCAGCATGGCCTTGATGGGTTGCGGGTCTTCCATACCTTCTTCCGCCATTGGGTCACCCATTGGCAGAAAGAACGCGGTCGATGTGGGAATACTCTAGCTCGATGGATCTTGACTGTGCATCACTGAAGGAGTTGTCAAAGGATGAAGTCTAGAGTCATCTTAGTCGAGTACTACAGTTGAGGGATAAAGACTCCCTCAAAGGGATGCCCAGTCCCCTTCATGCCACAAAGCTATCTAATTTGGTATGCCCCCCATTCTTGTGACCTTTTCCTTCTTGTTTTAATGTTTTGATTGACTCTGTGTTGCCCGATTTGAAAGGACTCATGGGCTATAAATCCCAGCCATATCTTTTGAGAGGGCCAGAAGGCATGTCTCGGCAAGCTGCCTAGAGGGAGGCAGTGCTTGCTAAGAAGAAGAACAAATCCAAAAAGGCCCTAAGGAGGTTTGATAAGGAGAAGGAGATCAATCGGTGTGTCTAGGGGGCGAGAGCTGGAATGATGTGGAGGCGAAGCTCGAGTTGGAGGAGGCCATGGAGATGGGTGATGACACAAGTGACCTTGGTGGAGCACTGTGAGCCCATGGCTATGTTCGTCGGTGGTGGGCGTGGTGTGGAGACATGCAGCGATGTTCCTGAGTCGAGGAAGGGCGCTACGAGTGAAGACACCGCCCTCGAACAAGAGGCAAAGCAGGCGCAGTTGCCACACCCTTTAGAGGCATCGTTGGCTTCATGCCCACCTACTTTGAGTGTGGCAGAGCATGCCGATCAGCCGAGGGGATGTGATCATTCCCCTGCATCTTTGGGGTTGGTGCATGTGCACGACCCCTAATGGTTAGATGCCCCACCAGTTGCTCCATTGGTTTTGCCACAAGCTAGCGATCGTGGCTATTCATAGGCCGATCGGGGACCAACTGGGTTAGCCCCTCCCTTGGTCGATGTGAGGGGGCATGGGTTGTGACCCATGAGTGATCCTTGTCTAGTTGGCTCATCATCAGCCAGTCGAGGCTTCAGGGCTCTGCAGCTTTTGTCTATGTATGCATTCATACTCCTTTTTGTTCTTATAGTTGAGTTTTTGAGTGTGACTAACCTACGCTTGTTTGATAGCAGCCAGGGCTTAGTAGGACTGGGAATCTCCCGACCTCCCATGCGAGAAGAGTGGAGACCTAGCCTGTAGCATGTCATGATGAGCGGTGGGGAAAGTAGGTTGGTGGTGGTGCAACCTTCCTTACTGGGGGTTGTGTCTTCCTAGCCGGTCATGAGAATAGTGGGAGCGGTGGTGGCTATGATGGCAGTGATCCCCATGGTGACAGTGGAGGTCAGTTTGGAGGTGACTCTCGTGGTCCCTCCCCCAACCGTTGTAGAGGAGGAGAGGAGGGAAATTAGGATCCCTACCTTTCTCGGTGGAGGAGCTTAGGGTTCACCCACCTGGTTAGAGCTGGAGGGGTTGGGAGGAACCATGGCTAGGCCAGAGGTAGTGCATCCATTGGTGAGCCATGGAGTCCTAGCGATGGACATCCCCTTCTCTAGTGAGGAAGATACCAGGGTGGAGCCACCGGCCATCCCACCATCCCAGGAGCTGGTGATGATCTGGTCATCACATGATACTATGATGGTTAGATCTTCCAGCAGGTAGGGGTGACCCGTGAGCTAGTGTGGCCTTACACTGGTGAGCTAGGAAAGGCCTAGTTCATCTTTCATGATGAGGAGGAGGTGAAGCTCTAGCACCTGCTCGGGGAGAGAGGACTATCAATGGAGTTAGATCTCACCCTTACCAAGGCGAGGCTTAAGGAGGCCTTGAAGAGGGTTGAGCTCATCCATCCGGCTATGATAGTCGACCTACAATGAGTTGTAGAGGTAAGTTCTCTCCCACCTAGTTAGAGCTAGGGGGTCGGGAGGAACCATGGCCAGGCTAGAGGTAGTGCATCTGCTGGTGAGCCATGGAGTCCTAGCAGTGGACATCCCCTTCTCTAGCGAGGAAGATACCAGGGTGGAGCCGCTAGCCACCACACCATCCTAAGAGCTGGTGATGATCTAATCATCGCATGATACTGTGATGGCTAGATCTTCCAGCGGGTCTTGCCCCGATGAGCCAAGAAAGGCCCAATTCATCCTTTGTGATGAGGAGGAGGTGAGGCTCTAGCACCTGCTTAGGGAGAGAGGACTATCAATGGAGTTTGATCTTGCCCTCACCAAGGCAAGGCTTAAGGAGGCCTTGGACAGGGTTGAGCTCATCCATTAGGCCGTGATAGTCGACCTACCATGCATTGTAGAGGTAAGTTCTCTATGTTTTTGGTGTTGTCCTTGACTCCTTGGCCTTTTAATGGTTGTCTTAGCATGCCTGCTTCTTGTCTCACAGGATCTAGAGATGATGTCGATCCGTAAGTCCCAATTTCCTCAGGAGGAGCATGGTCGGATGGAGCAGGAAACAACGTCATAGTGGGTCAACGAGCTTAGGCACCAGCTAGAGTCCACCTGCTGTGAATCCCAAGACTGGGTGGCCAAGGCAATAGGAGCACAGGTGGTGGAGCTATGTGCGGTCGAGCGAGCGACAGCGGCCGAGTAGGAACTTGACACGGTGAAGGTCCACTTGGCAGAGACTGAGGTGGCACTTTAGAAGTCCTTAGAGGCTCTAGAGGCAGAGCAGAAGGCCTGGTCAGACGCCAAATAAGAAGTGGTTGCGCTCCTGAAAGCTCTAGTTTGGTTTTGGTGAATTGATGAAACCCTAAGTGCTAACCTAGTTTATCAAGTGATCATGACATAGGTAGCACACTTCAAGTAGAAGAAGCTAATGAAGATCATAGCATGACAATGGTGATAGCATGGAGATGATCAAGGGCTTAAACTTGAAGAGAAGAAAGAGAAAAACAAAAAGCTCAAGGCAAAGGTATAAACCATAGGAGCTATTTTGTTTTGGTGATCAAGACACTTAGAGAGTGTGATCACATTTAGGTTTGATAGCCATACTATTAAGAGGGGTGAAACTCGTATCGGAATGCGGTTATCAAAGTGCCACTAGATGCTCTAACTTATTGCATATGCATTTAGGATCTAGTGGAGTGCTAACACCCTTGATAACATTTGTGAAAATATGCTAACACATGTGCACAAGGTGCTTGCAGGGTTGAGATGGGTTTTGGGTCCCTCTCTCCCTCCCGCCGAGCTTGCGAGGCGGGATTCGGCGCTTTTTGAAAAATGAAATGTCTATTTTCTATTGCGCCGGATGCAAAATTCTTGGTGATTGGCTCATTGGAGCAAGGGTGAAGAAGTTAGAAGTGAAAACGAGTTGGTCGCAAAGATGCCAGCGTCGGTCAACTGACCGGACGCTAGATCTGAATGCACCGGACGCTGGCAGGCTGCGTCCGGTCGCGCTGACGTACGATGACACAGAAGCTGGAATGTGACCGGACGCTGGCTGCGTCCGATCGCATTCGACCGGACGCGTCCGGTCATGCTCGGGAGCTTACTGGAAACGACCGGACGCTGGGCCTTCAGCGTCCGGTCAGTTTATACCGGAGCGTCCGGTCAGGTCAAGTGACCGTTGGAATCAGGACACGCGAGCGACCGGACGCTGGGGTCCAGCGTCCGGTCAACACGACTGGAGCGTCCGGTCAGAACGCGTTTTGCCCAGTGAAGGGGTATAACGGCTCTATTTGATGGGGGCTCTATTTATAGCCCCATGGCCGGCTCAAGGGATAGCTCTTGCACATTTTCATTGACATAGCAACCTTGTGAGCCTAGCCAAAGGACTCCCACTCATCTACATCATTGATTCATCATCATAGTGAGATTGGGAGTGATCCAAGTGCATTGCTTGAGTGATTGCATCTAGAGGCACTTGGTGTTCGTGTTTTGCTGCGGATTTCTCTTGTTACTCTTGGTGGTTGCCGCCACCTAGACGGCTTGGAGCAGCGAGGATCGTCGAGCGGAGGTGGTGATTGTCTCCGGCTCCGATCGTGGTGATTGTGAGGGGTTCTTGACCTTTCCCCGGCGGAGCGCCAAAAGGTACTCTAGTGGATTGCTCGTGGCTTGTGTGATCCTCATCTTGTGTTGGTTGTGCGGCACCCTATTGAGGGTTTGGCGTGTGAAGCCAATTAGCGCGTGAACCTCCAAGTGAGTGAATCGCCACAACGAGGACTAGCTTGCCGGCAAGCAAGTGAACCTCGGTAAAAAATCATTGTCTTCATCATTGATTCCGAGGTGATTGGTCTTCGTTGTTATTCATCTTTGTGATTGATTGGTTCTTCATCTACACGGTGGTATAACTATCCTAACCACTCTCTTTACTTTACCGCAAACTAGTTGACAAGCTCTTTAGTGTAGCTAGTTGTGAGAGCTTGCTTGCTTGGTTGGTGTGGCTCTTTAGTTAGTCTTTGAGAGCACACTAACATAGGATAGTGTCTTTGCTATTGTGTGAATAGACACTATCTAAACTAGAATTGTGGTAGGTGGCTTGCATTTTAAGTAGGCTAGTGCAACACTCGCTTCGCCTCATAATTGTCTAACCATTTGGTTAAGTGTTGTTGTAGAAATTTTATTAGGCTATTCACCCCCCCTCTAGCCATTAGGACCTTTCAAGTGGTATCGGAGCCGAGGTCACCGTTATTTGAGGCTTAACAACCTTCGGTGTTAAAATGGCTCAAATCAACAACACCAAGAAGCCACCCCAATTTGATGGCTCAAATTATTCTTATTGGAAGTCAAAGATGGCCACACATATCAAGTCAATCAATAGAAAGGTGTGGAAGGTGGTAGAAACCAAAATTGAGATTGGTAGTCCGGAAAATCCCACCGCCGCCGAAGAAGTACTTCTCCAAAACAATGATATTGCTCTAAGTGCCATTCATGATGCAATTGATGCAAGAACATTTGAGCAAATCAAAAATATTGAGATGGCACATGAGGCTTGGAAGAAGTTGGAAGAATCATTTGAAGGTACTCAAGCCGTGAAGGGTGCAAAGGCATACATCCTCAAAGAAAAGTTTGCAAGCTTCAAGATGAAGGAGGATGAGAGTGTGCCGGACATGTTCCACCGAATGGAGGTGATTGTAAATGATCTCAAAGCACTTGGTGAGAACATAGAGGACAAGGACTTCTCAAACAAGTTCTTGAGATGTTTGCCCGGGAGATTTAAAATGTTGGTCACCTTGCTAGTGAGGAGCGGTTTGAACACAATGACACCAAACCAAGTCTTGGGAGATATCATGACCGATGATGCTTATAGAGATGATGATGAGAAGGAAGAAAAGAGGGAGAAGAGAGATGAGAAGAAGGATGACAAGAAGAAGAGCGTGGCATTCAAGGCCACATCATCCAAGGGCAAAGCAAAGCAAGAAACATCAAGTGAGGATGATGATTCATGGGATGATAGTGATGATGAGAAGATGGCTCTCTTTGTCAAGAGGTTTGGCAAGTTCATGGTAAAGAAAGGCTACCGTGCAAGAAGAAAGAAGTCTTCATTCAAGAACAAAGAAGAGTCAAGAAGGTGCTTCAAGTGTGGAAGCAAAGATCATCTTGTTGCTCAATGCCCATACAATAGTGAAAATGATGATGACAACAAGAAGAACAAGAAGAAGGACAAGAAAGAAATGAAGGAGAAGAAGGGCAAGACATTCTTCAAGAAGAAGAAGGGTGGATCATATGTGGTCACTTGGGATAGTGATGCTTCCTCAAGTGATGATGATGATGATAGTGATGATCACAAGACCACCAAGAAGAAGGTTCTTGCAAGTATAGCAATCAATGAGAAGCCTTCTCTCTTCGACTCTCCATCATGCTTCATGGCTAAGGCCACTAAGGTACAAACTTGTGATGATGGAAGTGATAGTGAACATGATAGTGATAGTGATAATGATAATGATGAACCTACAAAAGATGAATTAATTGACATGCTAGAAGATGCTAGAGAACACTTTGACATCTCAAGAAAGGAATGCAAAAGCTTGCGAAAGGAACTAAAAGCCCTTAAGCAAGCATTTGATGAGCTCAATGCATCTCATGAGAGGCAAGAGGATGCCCATGAGAAGCTTGGCAAGGCTCACAAAAGGCTTGAAAAAGCTCATTCCACTTTGCTTAATGAACAAGATAAAAAGAAGCATGTTGAAACTTGTGATGTAGGTTTAACTTGTGATTTAATTGATACATCACTATCTATGCCTATCATTGTTCCTCCAACTAACCCTTCTTGTAGCACTTCCACTTCTACCTCATCTAGTAGTGATGGTCACACTTGTGATACCTCACTAGTGGTTGAGAATGAGAACCTCAAGAAGGAGGTAACTAAGCTCACTCACACCTTGGCTAAGGCTTATGGTGGTGAGGACCGCTTGCTTATGGCCTTGGGTAGCCAAAGAGCTTCTCTCTACAAAGAGGGATTGGGCTATACCCCCAAGAAAGGCAAGGCGGCCTTTGCTCCTCACAAGACAAGTTTTGTGAAGAACAATGGTCGGTTTTGCACTAGTTGCAAGCAAGTTGGTCATAGAGAGCATGAATGCACCAACAAAAGCAAAAATGCTAATGTATCCTTTATTAAGCTTGATTCATGCTATATGCTTACTAAGGGTACAAATGGTGTAAAGGCTAAGTTCATTGGCAAACCATGGATGGGCTCAAAGAAGAAAGCCATTTGGGTGCCAAAGAGCCTAGTAACTAACCTTCAAGGACCCAAGCAAGTTTGGGTACCTAAAAAGAATTGATCTTCTTTTGTAGGTCAATTACAAAGCCGGAGGAAGGCATTGGGTTCTTGATAGTGGGTGCACTCAACATATGACTGGTGATGCAAGAATGTTCAACTCAATCAACACCAATGGCAATGATGGTTATGATAGTATCACATTTGGTGATAATGGCAAAGGAAAAGTCAAAGGGCTTGGTAAGATTGCAATATCCAATGACTTGAGCATATCCAATGTGTTGCTAGTAGAGAGCTTGAACTTCAATTTGCTATCCGTGGCTCAATTGTGTGATCTTGGATTTAAATGCATATTTGGAATAGATGATGTAGAGATCATAAGTGTAGATGGCTCTAACTTGATCTTCAAAGGCTTTAGATATGAGAATCTATACTTGGTTGATTTCAATGCTAGTGAAGCTAGATTGTCTACATGCTTGTTCACTAAGTCTAGCATGGGTTGGTTATGGCATAGAAGGCTTGGTCATGTTGGAATGAAACAATTGAATAGATTGATTAAGCATGACTTAGTTAAAGGCTTGAAAGATGTTGTGTTTGAAAAGGATAAGCTTTGTAGTTCTTGTCAAGCCGGCAAACAAGTTGGAAACACCCATCCTAAGAAAAGCATGATGAGCACTAGTAAAGCATTTGAGTTATTGCACATGGATTTGTTTGGGCCAACACAATACACTAGTATCGGTGGAAATAAATATGGATTTGTGATAGTGGATGACTACACTAGATACACATGGGTATTCTTTCTAGTGGACAAAAGTGATGTGTTTGCAACATTCAAATCATTTGTCAAGGGCATTCACAATGAGTTTGAAACAACCATCAAGAGAGTTAGAAGTGACAATGGTAGTGAGTTCAAAAACACTAGAATTGATGAGTTGTGTGATGAATTTGGAATTAGACATCAATTCTCGGCCAAGTACACACCTCAATCAAATGGCCTTGTTGAGAGAAAGAATAGAACACTCATTGATATGGCAAGGTCTATGCTTAGTGAGTACAATGTGAGTCAATCTTTTTGGGCCGAAGCTATCAACACGGCTTGCTATTGTAGCAACCGCCTCTATTGTCACCGATTGAAAGAAAAGACACCATATGAGCTCTTGAATGGTAGAAAGCCCAACATTGCATATTTTCGGGTCTTTGGTTGCAAATGCTATATCTTGAAGAAAGGCACAAGATTGGGCAAGTTTGACAAGAAATGTGATGAAGGATTCCTACTTGGCTATTCCACCACAAGCAAAGCATATAGAGTTTGGAATTTGGATAGTGGTACTCTTGAGGAAGTTCATGATGTTGAATTTGATGAAACCAAGGGTTCACAAGAAGAGAATGAGAACTTGGAAGATGTTAGAGGCATTCAACTTTCAAATGCCATGAAGAACATGGATGTTGGTGAATTGAGGCCTAGGCAAGTGAATGATGATGAAGATGATCAAGTGCAAGTGCTCTCCAACTCAAATGTGCAAGATGATACAAATCAAGCTAGTGCAAGTAACTCTCATGACATTGATCAAGATCAAATGGCTAGTACATCATCTCAACCAAATGATCAAGCAAGTGCAAGCAATCAAGTTCCAATCCTTCAACCGACAAGTATTGCAAGAGATCATCCTTTGGATACAATCATTGGAGATATTTCAAGAGGTGTACAAACAAGATCAAGATTGGCATCATTTTGTGAACACTTCTCTTTTGTGTCATCCATTGAACCAAAGAAGATAGATGAAGCTTTGAAGGATGTTGATTGGGTGAATGCTATGCATGAAGAATTGAATAACTTCACAAGAAATCAAGTATGGGAATTGGTAGAAAGACCAAAGGGACACAATGTGATTGGAACCAAATGGGTCTTTAGAAACAAGCAAGATCAAGATGGGATAGTTGTAAGGAACAAAGCAAGATTGGTAGCACAAGGCTATACACAAGTTGAAGGTCTTGACTTTGGAGAAACTTATGCCCCGGTTGCTAGATTGGAAGCAATTAGAATCTTGCTAGCCTATGCTTGTGCTCACAACATAAAGCTCTATCAAATGGATGTCAAGAGTGCATTTCTCAATGGTTATATCAATGAAGAAGTATATGTTGAGCAACCTCCCGGTTTTGAAGATGATAAGAAGCCCAACCATGTGTACAAGTTGAAGAAAGCATTGTATGGCTTGAAGCAAGCACCTAGAGCATGGTATGAGAGATTGAGGGACTTCCTACTCTCTAAAGGGTTCACCATGGGCAAGGTTGACACCACTCTTTTCATCAAGAAGATTGGAAAAGATCTATTTGTGTTGCAAATATATGTTGATGATATCATATTTGGATCAACCAATCAAGAATTTTGTGATGAGTTTGGAAAGATGATGGCTAATGAGTTTGAGATGTCCATGATTGGAGAGTTGAGTTACTTCCTTGGTCTTCAAATTAAGCAATTGAAGAATGGTACATTTGTGAGTCAAGGCAAGTACATCAAGGACATGATCAAGAAGTTTGACATGATTGATAGCAAAGTCATTAGCACACCAATAGGAACCAATGGCAACTTGGATAGTGATGCAAGTGGAAACATGGTGGATCAAAAGTTGTATCGGTCTATGATTGGAAGCCTACTCTATGTGACCGCATCAAGGCCGGATGTCATGTTTAGTGTATGCATGTGTGCAAGATTTCAAGCCTCACCAAGAGAAAGTCATTTGAAGGCTACAAAGAGGATATTGAGGTACTTGAAGCATACACAAAATGTTGGTTTGTGGTATCCCAAAGGAGCAAAGTTTGAGCTAGTTGGTTACTCCGACTCGGATTATGCGGGATGCAAGGTTGAAAGGAAGAGCACATCGGGCACATGTCAATTGTTGGGAAGATCACTTGTTTCATGGTCATCAAAGAAGCAAAATAGTGTTGCATTATCAACCGCCGAAGCCGAATACATATCCGCCGGTAGTTGTTGTGCACAAATACTTTGGATGAAGGCCACTTTGAGTGATTTTGGAATCAAGTTCAAGAAAGTGCCATTGTTGTGTGACAATGAGAGTGCAATCAAGTTAACAAACAATCCGGTGCAACATGCAAGAACAAAGCACATTGATGTCCGCCATCATTTTATAAGAGATCACCAACAAAAAGGGGATATTTGCATTGAGAGTGTAGGCACCGAAGATCAACTTGCCGATATATTCACCAAGCCATTGGATGAGAAAAGGTTTTGCAAGCTAAGAAATGAGTTGAACATATTGGATTTCTCAAATATGTGTTGATGCAACCCCCACTCATATGACATGCCTCTCCTTCGAGCAATCTAAGGTAAAAGTTGATTGGCATAACATACATCCTTGCTAAGGACATGTTTAGTGCATCTAGTCATATTTTCAATCTTAGTAGGATCTTGCAAGTGGTTCTATCTTATTAGGCTCATTCATGAAAATCAAATGATTTTGATGTCTATATGGTATCACTATTGCTTCTATGCTTGACTTGATCTAGTGATGGCATATGACATGTTTATGGGCTTGTAAACCTAGTGTTTAATCTAGAAAATGAACTATAAGTGTTTAACTCAACATGGTACAAGATAACCCTTATTTGGAGGTGTGAAGAAGCTTGTCCTTGGATCAAACCGAGTTAAATATCTTTGGGAAATAATCTAGAATTGAACCAATTTGGGAAAATAACCCTCACCCCATTGATTGACATTGATAATCTCGACCCTACAAGTAATTCTATTTAGAACCTTTGTGGTCATTGATGACAAAGGGGGAGAGAAACAAAGATAAAGGGGATAAGGGGGAGAGAAACAAAGGAAAGGGATCAACTAAAATTTTGAGCACACAAGTAGGGGGAGCAAGCTCATGAACTTGTATGGTGCATTTGAACGTGCATTTCATATGTTTGCTTGCATGGCATAAGTTCCATATTTATAATATCCATGCTTGTGTGATGTATGCTAGTTATAGATTTGAATGATGAAATGCAAACTAGCATGTATAGGATATCTAGTGATTTCACTTCCAAATATTTCTAAGTGGTATTGAGCTAACCATGATGCTAAGGATGGTATATTGGTGCACTCCGATTGGTATCACGCTTCAAAGGTCCATCTTTTATACCTTAGCATCATTTGGTACACATTGACTCCTACATTTCCTATCTAAGCATATGTGCAAGCTTCAATCCAAACTCTTAGCACATATGTAGGGGGAGCAATTGCTACCACTTAGGGTTCATGAAACTTGTCCATATCCTTTTACACATAGTAAATATGCTTGGGCAAGCAACATGGATTCAATTGAATTTCAATTCATATCTTTGTATAAGGGTTGTCATCAATTACCAAAAAGGGGGAGATTGAAAGCTCTAGTTTGGTTTTGGTGAATTGATGAAACCCTAAGTGCTAACCTAGTTTATCAAGTGATCATGACATAGGTAGCACACTTCAAGTAGAAGAAGCTAATGAAGATCATAGCATGACAATGGTGATAGCATGGAGATGATCAAGGGCTTAAACTTGAAGAGAAGAAAGAGAAAAACAAAAAGCTCAAGGCAAAGGTATAAACCATAGGAGCTATTTTGTTTTGGTGATCAAGACACTTAGAGAGTGTGATCACATTTAGGTTTGATAGCCATACTATTAAGAGGGGTGAAACTCGTATCGGAATGCGGTTATCAAAGTGCCACTAGATGCTCTAACTTATTGCATATGCATTTAGGATCTAGTGGAGTGCTAACACCCTTGATAACATTTGTGAAAATATGCTAACACATGTGCACAAGGTGCTTGCAGGGTTGAGATGGGTTTTGGGTCCCTCTCTCCCTCCCGCCGAGCTTGCGAGGCGGGATTCGGCGCTTTTTGAAAAATGAAATGTCTATTTTCTATTGCGCCGGATGCAAAATTCTTGGTGATTGGCTCATTGGAGCAAGGGTGAAGAAGTTAGAAGTGAAAACGAGTTGGTCGCAAAGATGCCAGCGTCGGTCAACTGACCGGACGCTAGATCTGAATGCACCGGACGCTGGCAGGCTGCGTCCGGTCGCGCTGACGTACGATGACACAGAAGCTGGAATGTGACCGGACGCTGGCTGCGTCCGATCGCATTCGACCGGACGCGTCCGGTCATGCTCGGGAGCTTACTGGAAACGACCGGACGCTGGGCCTTCAGCGTCCGGTCAGTTTATACCGGAGCGTCCGGTCAGGTCAAGTGACCGTTGGAATCAGGACACGCGAGCGACCGGACGCTGGGGTCCAGCGTCCGGTCAACACGACTGGAGCGTCCGGTCAGAACGCGTTTTGCCCAGTGAAGGGGTATAACGGCTCTATTTGATGGGGGCTCTATTTATAGCCCCATGGCCGGCTCAAGGGATAGCTCTTGCACATTTTCATTGACATAGCAACCTTGTGAGCCTAGCCAAAGGACTCCCACTCATCTACATCATTGATTCATCATCATAGTGAGATTGGGAGTGATCCAAGTGCATTGCTTGAGTGATTGCATCTAGAGGCACTTGGTGTTCGTGTTTTGCTGCGGATTTCTCTTGTTACTCTTGGTGGTTGCCGCCACCTAGACGGCTTGGAGCAGCGAGGATCGTCGAGCGGAGGTGGTGATTGTCTCCGGCTCCGATCGTGGTGATTGTGAGGGGTTCTTGACCTTTCCCCGGCGGAGCGCCAAAAGGTACTCTAGTGGATTGCTCGTGGCTTGTGTGATCCTCATCTTGTGTTGGTTGTGCGGCACCCTATTGAGGGTTTGGCGTGTGAAGCCAATTAGCGCGTGAACCTCCAAGTGAGTGAATCGCCACAACGAGGACTAGCTTGCCGGCAAGCAAGTGAACCTCGGTAAAAAATCATTGTCTTCATCATTGATTCCGAGGTGATTGGTCTTCGTTGTTATTCATCTTTGTGATTGATTGGTTCTTCATCTACACGGTGGTATAACTATCCTAACCACTCTCTTTACTTTACCGCAAACTAGTTGACAAGCTCTTTAGTGTAGCTAGTTGTGAGAGCTTGCTTGCTTGGTTGGTGTGGCTCTTTAGTTAGTCTTTGAGAGCACACTAACATAGGATAGTGTCTTTGCTATTGTGTGAATAGACACTATCTAAACTAGAATTGTGGTAGGTGGCTTGCATTTTAAGTAGGCTAGTGCAACACTCGCTTCGCCTCATAATTGTCTAACCATTTGGTTAAGTGTTGTTGTAGAAATTTTATTAGGCTATTCACCCCCCCTCTAGCCATTAGGACCTTTCAGCTCCGAGGGTAGATGCTCGGGGTAGAGGAGTCAAACACTCGACAGGTCGAGAGGGTGACCCTACAAGAGGAAGGGCTCTCCATTCTCGAAAGCGCCCGCCTTAATACATATCTATTCCAACCTTGGTTGATGCCTTGATTTTTCCTTTCCTTTGCTTCTGAATTTGTTGTCTTTTTCTAGAACTGGGTGGAAAGATCGGCTCTCTAGAGCAAGAGCTAGAGATGATCAAAGTGGTAGTCGGTCAGGGCGCAGAGGTGCTAGCCTAGTCCCTTGAGGAGCAATGCACTCTCGAGGGGGAGCTCGACCAGATTCATAACATCACGTTAGTGGTCATCTCCGAGGTGTTCGGGTCGGGACCGAGCACCAGTACACCCATTGTCCAGCTAGCAGAGGTCCCAAATAAAGTTCGGGCGCTCATCTTCAATGGCATGTTCTACGAAATGATGAGGGTGCTGACCTCGATGGTGGCCCATCACCCTGATCTAGACTTCATGGCCATCTATAAAGGATATGCAGATAGGTGGAGCATAGACAAAATCCATGCGCTGGGGGAGAGTTTGGTGCCACATGCATAGATGGTTGCTGAGCAGGTCACCACGTAGTGGGTGATGGAGGCTCATCGTTCGTCCATGGCTAAAGACATGCGATGGAAAGATGTCATCTAGCCTATGGAGGGAGTGGAGTCTAGGTTGGAGGCGAGAATTGTCCCACCCCAACAGAGCCAAATGTCATCCTGACCGAAAGTGAGCTACCTTCATCCTTGTCGACCGTGCCGTCAGCCGATGCCACCAAGAGGCCATAACAGAGTTTATAGTAGAAATAGTTAGTTCAAGTAAGAGATGAGTTTGTGGGGGAGCCCTCATGTGAATAGCTTTACATTTGTGAATATTCTAAGTTTGTTTTGTGATGAAATCACTCATGAGGGGAAGCTTGTCCCATCCGCACTTATTTTTACCCTTGTGTAGCTTTGTTTTTTGTCCTTTCTTTTTTGCACCTACCCATTGACCCATAGGCTACAACCTTAAGAACCCAGGCATGGCCCACGAGGCTCAACTGCTTGTAACCGTAGGTCATGGTAGGGTGTGATTGGTTGGGAGGTTAAAATGCAACTTATGTAGGATAATCAAAGGAACAGAATGCCCTTTCATTTGGGCGACGCCCTTTCATTTGGGGGAAAAGTATTACTATATGATAGTAAAAGAGGAGGGTGGTATCGCACCCCCGAGCAACCTAGGCTAAGAGTGCTCAGGCTGGGGTGTTGTAGGAGCAAACATTGAATGGAAAGAGAACGGTAAGACCAAGTTTTAAGGGAAGAAATGACTTAACTGTCCGATGTTCCATGTGTTGGTGAGAACGTTGCCGTTGTCATTCTTCAGCCGGTGGAGAGAGTTTATGTGTAGGTGCCCAATCGGATCACCTCGATCACTATGTAGGGTCCTTCCTATGGTGGAGAGAGTTTATGTTTCTCTTTTATTGACTGGGTCCTTCGAAGTACAAGGTCACTGACCTCGAGGATCCTCCCCTGATTTTTCTTTCATGGTACCTATGGAGAGTTTGCTAGTAATGAGCGAAGTGGATGATGGTCATCTCATGAGCCTCCTCGAGTAGGTCAACCACATCCTACTGAGCCTCTACTTGGTCTTGGTCAAAGGCCTTTACTCTCAGGATGTTGTGATCAAAGTCGGAGGGCAACACTGCTTTGGCTCCGTATGTGAGGAAGAATGGGGTGAACCCTGTGGACTGGTTTGGCATCGTTCTTAGGCTCTAGAGGATCGCTGGAAATTCTACAACCCATCGCCCGGTGTACTTCTTGAGTCAGTCAAAGATGTGGGGCTTGAGTCCTTAGAGGACCATGCCATTGGCCTGCTCGACCTGACTGTTGGTACGCGGGTGTCCGACTGAGGCCCAATCAATCCTAATGCCGTATCTGTCACAGAAGTCCAAGAACTTCTTCCCAATGAAGTTTGTTCTGTGGTTGGCGATGATACAGTTTGGAACACCAAACTGATAGATGATGTCAAGGGAGAACTTGAGCACCTCTTCGAGCAGATATTGGTGATGTGCTTTGCCTCTATCCACTTGGTGAATTTTTCAACCACTATGAGTAGGTGAGTGAAGCCACTCAGGGTCTTTTTGTGGGGTCCAACCATGTTGAGGCCCTAGACCATGAATGGCCTGGTGATGGGGATGGTAAAAAGCTCTTATGCCAGTAGATGAGTTTGTCGAGCATAGAACTGGCATCCTTCACACTTGCGGACAACCTCCTCTACATCTCATAGCGTAGTGGGCCAGTAAAAACCTTGGTGAAAGGCTTTCCCAACCAGTGACCTTGGGGTTGCGTGATGTCCACAGATTCTGCCATGGACCTCGAGGAGGAGCTGTTTCCCTTGGTCAATCAGGATGCACTTCATGAGTACTCTCGATGGACTTTGCTTGTAAAGTTCGTCACCGATGGCGATGAATGTCTTGACACACCAAGTGATTCATCGCACTTCAGTGCTTTCCAATGGGAGAACCTCCTCAAGGAGGTAGGCAAGTAGTGGTCTCTCTAGTTAGCCTGATCGAGGGCCTCCATAATGATGTCGGTGGGTGATGTTGTCATGGAGGCGCCAAGGTCGGAGCCCCCGAGCACTTGATCAGGGTCAGGGCATGTTAGGAGGTCAGAGCCCTCGAGTGCTAGATTGGTGTTAGAGTGTGTCTACATCGGATCCTCTAGAACATGGGCAAACGGCTCATGGAGATCGTTGATGAAGACCCCATCTAAAGATAGAACTCACCTGGTAGCCAATTTTGTGAGGAAATCGGTGGCAACATTGTCCTTTTAGGGGACATAATGTAGTTCAATCCCTCAGAACTTGTCCTAGAGCTTACGCACCTCCTAGCAGTATGCTGCCATGAGAGGGCTCTTGCAAGAGGACTCCTTCATGACTTGGTCGATGACCAACTCTGAGTCGCCACAGACATACAGCCACATAGCCCCAAGCTCGACGGTGATGTGCAGTCTATTGATGAGGGCTTCATACTCCGCGATGTTGTTTGAGGCTGAAAAATGGAGACGAATCCCATAGCGGAGCCTGCTCCCATCTAGGAGATTAGAACCATTCTAGCCCTTAAGCTGGGCACCATGACTGACCCATCGAAGTACATTGTACAGTACTCATGGGTGACATCCAGGGTCAGGATCTAGACTTCCATCCATTTAGCGATGAAGTTAGTAAGAGCCTGAGACTTGATAGTGGTGTGAGGGACACACCTGATGTCATGACCTATGAGCTTGAGAGCCCATTTGGAGATTCGTCCCGTGGCATCATGGTTGTGGATGATGTCTCCTAGCAGGTACAAGGTGATGACCATGACCTCATGGTCGGTGAAGTAGTGCAGGAGATTTTGGGTCGCCATTAGCACAATGTACAGAAGTTTCTACACCTGGGGGTATCGAGCCTTGGCATCGGTGAGTACCTCACCGATGAAGTACACCGGTCGTTGAACCTTTAGAGGGTGTCCCGGCTTCTCTCTTTTGATGATGAGGGCGGCGCTCACAACATGGTCATTTGCCATGATGTAGAGGAGGAGGGGTTCTCCCTATTCGGGGGCGATGAGGACTAGGGCCGACATTAGTGATGCTTTAAGGCTTTTCAAAGCCTACTATGCCTTCTCTGTCCAGATGAATGAGTCTGTCTTCTTCAGAAGTTTATAGAGAGGCATCCCATGTTCCCTTAGTCAAGAGATGAACTGGCTTAGGGTGGCCAAACAGCCGATGAGCCTCTATACGCCCTTGATGTTGCGTATAGGGCCCATGTTGGAGATGGCCATGATTTTTTTGGGGTTGGCTTTGATGTCGCTCTCAGACATGATGTATCCAAGGAGCTTCCCCTTTGAAACTCCAAAAACACATTTTTTGGGATTCAATTTGATATTGAACCTTTGGAGGTTTGCGAATGTTGCGGCCAAATTTGCGATCAGGTCGCTAGCTTGAGCCGTTTTCACCACTACATCATCTACAGAGACGACGATTGTTGGTTTCGACCGCTCAACTTGGTTAGGCTAGTCGGGCAAGCCGATTTGGTCGGCGAAGCATCGTTGCATGCACCATTGATAGGTGGCGCTAGTGTTCTTTAGACCGAAAGGCATGGTTACATAGCAGTAAGAACCATATGGGCTGATGAATGAAGTCATGACCTGGTTGGACTCTTTCATCGCGATCTGGTGGTAGCCTGGGTAGGCATCTACAAAGGAGAGGATTTCGCATCCTAAGGTAGAGCTAACTATCTAGTCTATGTGTGGTAAAGGAAAAGGTCCTTTGGACATGCCTTTATAGGGGACCGTGACACCTAAGAGGGGGGTGAATTAGGCAACTTAAAATTCTAACTCTAAACTATGGCCTCTTTTTTTAACCTTAGCAAAACCTATATAAAAGATAAACTATCTAAATATGCAACTATGGTTTTGTAGTGTATTGCTATCTCTACCACAAAAGGAGTAATACAATCAATGTAAATGTGGAAGCTAAAGAGCAAGATAAAAATATGCAAACTCCCATCAACGACTCCGGTATTTTTACCGAGGTATCGAGAAGCAAGCAAGCTTCCCCCTTGTCCTCATTGGAGCCCCTCATAAGGAATCCCTTGCAAGGGCCAAGCTCTTGGTCGAGTAACTCCATGGATAGCCTCGAGCCTTCCCCACGTGCAAGTGGGTCTCCGACGTGCCTTCCGACAAGGCTCTCCTGGATGCTCCCCGCCGTCTTCACTATCAAGCTTCTGGCCAAAAACCCGTGGGCCTTGTTCCCTCTAGTATACGGTGGCAGCCACACCACAAACACGGTTGGTGTGATCTCATAAGACTATAAGCCCCTCCAATGTACAACAATAGTGCGCACAAGCACTGAGTGGTAAGAGGTATGTAAACCTCCCTAAACACTAGGCCTAAACCTAGAGCAAGCGCATAAGCAGTGGTCTAATCAACCTAAGCACTTCGTAAAGCACCTACGCTAATCACCTAATGAAACACTAAGCACTATGCAAGTGGAGATCACTAAAATGGTGTATCAACACCCTAGATATGTTTCCTCAGCTCCACCATACTCAAATGGCTAGTTGGGGTCTATTTATAAGCCTCACTAAAAAAGTAGCTATTGGGGATGACATCCTGCTTTTCTGCTACTGACCGGACTCTAGCCAGTGTCTGGTTAGCACTGACCGGACATGTCTGGTCACGAAAATGGCTCTCTAGAACCTTATTGATATTGACCGAACTCTGGCACCCAGCGTTCGGTCACTTTGCTGCTCAGCGTCCGGTTCAGCGTTCGGTCACCTCTATGAGCGTCCGGTCCAACGTCCAGTCCAACGTTCGGTCACCTCTATTAGTTGTCCAGTGTCCAGTCCAGCATCCGGTCACCTCTATGAGCTCATTTCTTCGTGATCTTGCGTTCGGCTTGATTCCTATCTTCGTGCTTGGACTTTGCTTGATATCTTGGGTCTTCTCTTGTGCTTCTAAGGTCTTGCTTATGGTGTTGATCATTGAATCATCACGTCACATTCATCCAAGTCACGTCTTGCATCCTATTAAACTACAAAACAATCACTTGCAAATTCATTAGTCCAATTTGGTTATGCTAGTCATCAAACACTAAAATCCAAAGTAAATGGGCCAAGGATCCATTTTTCTTACAATCTCCCCCTTTTTGGTGATTGATGACAACACGACCAAAGCAAGCAAATAATAAAAATTTGGAATTTAAAAACAATCTACTTGCTAGGATGCAATGAAAGGGGCAAGGTTATATGATGCTAAAAGATACTACTTGTAAGACTAAAAGATACTACATAAAAACTTATCTTGCCCTTGCAAAATGTCCCAATGTGGCATTATGGATTTAAGCCTTGCTTCCTACAAATTCTCCTCATTACATAGACTAATCCATAATCCACTATCCTCCATTTCTCAGACCATTACCACTTGTAGACCATTACCACTTGTAAATTATCTAGCTTATGGCCCTTGCTTTTGGTCCTCTAAATTCTCCCCCTTTAGAATCAAACAACAAAAAGGAAGACATTAGTAGCATAAGGGAGGGTCAAACTTTGTGATCCTTTGTGTGTAGAGTACAATAGGTCACAAAATTTGACTCTCACATTATATAGATTAAGCTCCCCCTAAATATATGCATACATATGGTAGAAAGCAAGGCATATGCATATTTGACAAATTATTGCTCAAGGGAATTTAATCTATATAATGCATGGGGAAAGCATATAAATATCAAAATGAAATCAACTTGATGATATAGGTTTAGAAATACCACATGTGGAAACCAATTTGATTTCTACCAGTTGCAATAGGTGGTGGATATTTGAAGTATGATGCTAAACTCTGGGGACTCCATTTTCCTTGCAATGAGACTACTACACACATGATAAGCTTGAAAAGGTGTTAGTCTCAAAGCATCCAACTTGTAGAGTAACCTCCTCCTAAATTTGTGCACACAAGTGTGGGATACTTGTAGAAGTCATGCACATTGATTTTAGACTCAATAATACCACTTGAAAGATGACATCTCATGAATGTGAGAATCATTTTCGAAGATGATATTTGGGAGAAATTATCTACAATTTGGACTTTGGCACATATTAGATGAACAATCAAAAGACAAGCTATGTGTCGTGCTCCTAAATAATTTTAAACCATATAGGTTTGCTCCAAGGGCTAAGAATGAAACCGAGCAAACCTACCATAAGATATACCTAGTGTATGCATAACAAAAGATATAAGCATGCAAATGCAAACATAGACATGAAAAGTAATTAGATGCTTAAAGATACCAATTTGTAAGAAATACCACTTGTAGGAAATGCAAATTGATACTACTTGAAGGAAATTGAATCTAGTTACCTAACATGAGAAGGGTGAAAGGGACTGTTACGCCTAAGAGGGGGGTGAATTAGGCAACTTAAAATTCTAACCCTAAACTATGGTCTCTTTTTCTAACCTTAGCAAAACCTATGCAAAAGATAAACTATCTAAATGTGCAACTACAATTTTGCTAGTGTGTTGCTATCTTTACCGCAAAAGGAGTAATACAATCAATGTAAATGCGAAAGCTAAAGAGCAAGGTAGAGATATGCAAACTCCCGTCGATGACTCTGGTATTTTTACCGAGGTATCAAGAAGCGCACAAGCTTTCCTCTAGTCCTCATTGGAGCCCCTTGCACGGAATCCCTCGCAAGGGCCAAGCTCCTGGTCGGGTAACTCCGTGGATAGCCTCGGGCCTTCGCCACGCGCAAGTGGGTCTCCGACGTGCCTTCTGGCAAGCTTCTCCCGGATGCTCCCCGCCATCTTCACTATCAAGCTTCTGGCCGAAACACCGTGGGCCTTGTTCCCTCTAGTACACGGTGGCGGCCACACCACAACCGCAGTTGGTGTGATCTCGCAAGACTACAAGTCCCTCCGATGTACAACAATGGTGCACGTAAGCACCGAGTGGTAAGAGGTATGCAAACCTCACTAAACACTAGGCCTAAACCTAGAGCAAGCGCATAAGCGGTGGTCTAATCAACCTAAGCACTTTACAAAGCACCTACGCTAATCACCTAATGAATCACTAAGCACTATGCAAGTGGAGATCACTAAAATGGTATATCAACACCCTTGGTATGTTTCCTCAGCTCCACACCTCTCATTTGGTCGGTTAGGGGTTGTATTTATAAGCCCCACTGAGAAACTAGCCGTTGGGGATGAAATCTCACTTTTCTGCTGTAACATCCCGGCCTAGGGCTTAACAGGATTAATAGGATACTCATACAAACAAGTTGCAACTTCTTTTCCAGAAGCCCATCTCTAAAGAACTCTGAGGTTAAGTGTGCTTGGTCTAGAGCAATTTCAGGATGGGTGACCGACCGGGAAGTCCTTCTCAGGTGTGCATGAGTGGGGACAAAGTACGTAGAAAAGACTTGTGTGGGTCTATGAGGGCAGTCTATGTCCTAGAAAAGCTATCAGATGTAAGTGGGCCCAGCCTTATAGAGGCAGGACATTACAGAATGGTATCAGAGCCGACTCACGATTTCACAGGCACGTGTGTCATAGTTGCATAGGCATGGTGCGCATCACTAGAGTGGTCCTAGAATGGTCACATAGCATGGCACATGCGCTAGCACTAGACACACGGATGTGGCCAAGAGGGGACATTCTTGGCTTGGGATTGACCGATGAGGACATCGGTCTCTTAAGGGGGTGAGGATACAACATCCCGGCCCAAGGCTTAACAGGATTAATAGGATACTCATACAAATAAGTTGTAACTTCTTTTCTAGAAGCCCATCTCTAAAGAACTCTGAGATTAAGCGTGCTTGGTCTAGAACAATTTTAGGATGGGTTATCGACTGGGAAGTCCTTCCTAGGTGCGCATGAGTGAGGATAAAGTGCGCAGAAAAGACTTGTGTGGGTCTATGAGGGCAGTCTATGTCCTAGAAAAGCTACCAGATATAAGCGGGCCCAGTCTTGTAGAGGCGGGACGTTACTTTTGAAGTAGGTGACTATATATACTTGAAAGTATCACCCATGAAAGGGGTGAAGAGATTTGGGATGAAAAAGAAGCTTTCACCTAGATATGTGGGGCCATACAAGATTTTGGAATGGAAAGGAAATGTTGCTTATAAGTTACAACTTCCACCAGAGATGAGTGCAATATTTGATGTCTTCCATGTTTCTCAGTTGAAGAAATGTCTTCGTGTACCGAAAGAAGCTATTGCACCCACCAACGTACAGCTTCAATTGGATTTAACCTATGAGGAAAAGCCAATTTGAGTATTAGAGGAGATGGAAAGAGTAACATGGAGTAAGATTATTAAGTTCTATAAGGTGGTGTGGAACAATCACAGTGAACAAGATGCTACGTGGGAAAGAGAAGATTATTTATAAGGAGTTTATCCTGCCTTTTTCCAAGAATGGTAGGTCTTGCAAATCTTGGGATGAGATTTTTATAAGGGGGAGGGGTTGTAACACCCTAGGTGTTAGCCTTGCATAACTTGACTTGCATAGCATGAGCATGATCATCAAGCATTCATATATAAGCATTTACACTTGAAACATTTAATTGAAACATATGCAACATTTCTTATTATTTCATGTTTTCATGTGTATAGGCATATGATCATGAGTGTAAACATGTACTTGGTGGATGTGAGTCACAAAAACATGTAGCAACACTTAGGTTAGCAAATAGGACATTATTCATGAAGGTCACCTTTCATGACCAAACACTTAAGATTTCATGTGTTAACCTAGATAGCACTATGAGTAACTAATACATGAAATGATTGTATGACCTTGCAATTAGCTTAAACATGTTTAGAATATCATTATGAACAACTTTGATATTCATGGTTAGGGGTAAATAGGTCTTTAAGCCCTAGTTTGAATGTAGACCACCCTTTAAATGTGACATGTTTGACCAAGTTTGAACTATGTGCTAGAGACCTTGCATGGAGGTGGTCACTAAAGCAAAGTTGTAGTGTTTGGCAAGAGGAACAACTTTTATTTATGGGTGATTGACTGGTTTAGCTCCTAACATGCTTGAACTTGGCTCATAAAAATCATCAAATCACTATTTACAACACTTAGCAAATTTTGCTAAGTCAGTGTAACTGACAGTGTTGAGGTAGCCACCTTTGAGATGGCATTACTCCTTAACCGTTGAGAATTAGGTCTTGATCATTTAAGATGAATTATTGCTGGTACATAGAGCTACAACTTTTGTGTTGATCGTTAGCGCTAATTCTTCCTGGTTTCGAAGATCTAGCTCCACGAAAAATCGTTGTCAGGCTCGGCATTGGTTCACTGAATGAACTGAAACGCTGTTTCAGTGGCCGACACCGAACAGGGCTTGCGCGCCGCGTGGATCTAGCGGCTGGCCACGCGTCGCCGGCGCCCTGCCCCGTGTAGCCAAGCCAGGCCAGCGCGTGCCTTAATGCCCCCTGCATTCGCCCGCTCTAGCCCCGCGCACCCATTTTGTTTTTCTGCCTCCTCCATCGCCGGCCGAAGCACCACAGCAGCAGCTGAGCTTTTCCCCACCTCCGCCATCGCCAAAGCCAGCGCAAGCACGCGTCTAGTCACCCAATTGCCACCGCAATAGCTCCTTCATGATCCTGCCATCATGTCATGCCCGCAATTGTTTCCTTAGCCACACCGGTAAGACCCAGCACCATGCGCAAGCTCGTCGGAGTTCCGCCGCCAAGTCCGTCGTCGTGGCCACGCCATTCCCGTCCTCCACTGGCCTTGAAATCTTATGTGCTAGGTTCACCGTAGACCATTGATGCTCGTCCAAGCTTTAGGTTGAGCCACCATGGCCTCCTCTGGCGTACTGCCACCGTCCCGCTCCTCCATGCCGCCATGGTCGCTGTCGTCATCACTAGCGTCGACGAGAGGCCCAACCAAGTAGACCAATCGATGCGCTAGGTCACGAGGATCACGTGGTGAACTCGCCGTCGGTGAGCTCTAGCCACGCAAGCATCGCGCAGCGCCGCTGCCCTGTTTTGGGTCACTGACATGTGGGGTCGTCTGACTCGCGGGTCCCACCGGTCAGCGACAGTAGGGATTAAGATAGTTCATTTTGATTCTAGATTTCACACTATTTTGTAATATTGATATCTCTAGTTTTGTAGCTTCAAAAATTGTGAAATAAATTTGGTATTGTTCCTTAGGAAGTGTAGTATTTAGGAAAAATATAGTCTTGACATTTATAGTAGAAATTTTGGAAAATTTAAATGGAAATTTGAAATGTGTTTTTGAATGCATGCAAATTTGTTTATTTTATATCTAGAGTTTTTGTGCTCCAAAAATTATGAAATTTTTGTGGTAAGCTATTCTTGACATGTATGAGCTTTCATAAAAATTTGAGTATCAGTGCATGTACAGATTTGTAGTTATAGATTTTTCTTTTATAAATAGGTAATCCTTGTATGAATTTTTATAAATTATTTTTGAATCCAATATTCATGAAATTTGTTGGAGGTCATCCTAGTACCAAAAGGATGCTAAGAAAAATATAAAATCTGTTGCTTGACACTTTTCACTAAGGTTTTCTATTTATGCTATTTTAAGCCTTTATGCCTTGCCTTTTTTGTATAGAATGTTTTACTGTATAAAATGGCATGAAACTTTTATAGTAGTCTTTTGGTAGCATTAGTAAGGCACTGTAAATTTTTAAGAATTTATAATGCACATTTGGTATATGTTTATTATTTAACCTATGTATCTAAGTAAAATAATAAAGGCATTTAAATAAATAGTTTTGGCTTTACCATTATGTTTTCTTGAATGTTTTTGGTATGCTTGAACTGTTGGTAGGCTTTGTGTTGTAAAAATTTGAATACTTATATGAAGTAGAAGTATTGTTGCTTTATAATTCAAATTGAGCAGGTTTTTGGACAGATTCTGTAGTTTGATAAGTTGCATGGTAAAAATGATGTTTGCTATAAAAATGGTTAATAACAAAGTTGTAGATAACTTCATTATATGTCTTGTGTTAAAATTTCAGGACCATAGGTCAAATGATTTAGGAGTTACAGCTATTTAAATTTCATATTTTCGAATTGCTTGCTCTCTGGAATTTCTAGATAGCACTGGATTGATTGTCTATTTTTGTTAAGATAAAATTTGAACTAGCTTTTGATGATTAAATAAGAGTTGTAGATAATTTTATAAGCTTTCTAGAAAGTCTAGGATCAAGAAGAGATATGCACCTACTCAGTAGAACATGATGCACTTGTTATTACTTCAGCACCATGATGTTAAGAATATTTACAAGAATGCATTCTTCATGTATCATCATACCACACTTGTTAACATATATGCATTCGCAATATCTTATGCCATATTCATGCATCTAGGATCGATAGAGGAGATAACGTTGCTGGAGTATGATGAAGGAGAGGAAGGGGACCAGCAGGAGAATCCTTAAGCCGCAGCTCCCAAAGGTGAGGAGTAGAACCTAGAAGAGCTTCCGGAGTGCCCTGACCACCGCCCCACTTCCTTTCTGAGAGGCAAGCCCCGAAGCATTCTAAGTCTCTCAGTATTTTACAAATATTACTCAAGTTCTTATGATTGATGCATTAAGTTATAAGAGTTGAGTGGAACCACTTGATGCATATGAATTCCTTGTCCAAAAATACTACCTTTAACCCAGTATAGGTCCAGGATCGAATATATGCTTAGCCATGCTTAGACCGGTAGAAGTCGGGTGATTTCCTATCACCTACGAGATATAGGTGGATACCGAAGCACGGTTGGCTATATTTGCTATCATGAAACAGAACCATGGGGTGATGTAACTCGAGGCCGAATGGAGTCTATGTGTAGGGTGACTCATGTGATTTCGTCTGTGCCGATCAAGGATCGTACCGTTGTTGGAACTTTTGACAAGATTGAACACATGCCTATCACTTAGCTGGCCGGATAACTCGTTCTGACCATAAAGCCAAGTAGCTCAACTCAGGCCGGCCCCATTCTATTGTGTGCTCCTTGTGGGGGCGATTAGACTGAGCCCAAGGGCAGGCTAGGCCTGAACGTCTTGGCATTTGGTGTCCCTGATTATGTAGCACGGTACGAGCCCACGAAATGTGTACCTAAGTTGTACTAAAGGTGACCTAAGGCTACCTTCGCACGGTATGCCTGGGTTTGTGTTAGGAATAAATTCCCAGCTGGTTGAAAATCAATTAGAATCGTCGTCTCTTCCAGATAGTGAGAAACTTGGCTAGCTCCAACATCATAGTAACTGTGTTGTGGAATAAGATGGTTCGAATGAATATGGAATTACAATACCTGCTATGGTTACTAGTGTATGCTTTTAAAATAATATACCACATGTTTGGCATAGGATAGTTGCTAATCTAGAGATGGATAGTTATAATGAACTTGATCACGGAATCCTAATTGTATAACTGAGTCAATCGCTTTTATGCAAAATGTTGTCAAGCTATCCCCACTTATACAGCCTTACATAATCCTTGGAATCGAATTTATTTCTGGTTTATGATGGGTAAGTCTAGTTGAGTACCTTCTTGTACTTAGGGTTTTATTTCCCATTGTTGCAGATGGCACTATGTATCATGGTTATTGTAAGAGTTACTTCTATCCCGCCATGGATGAGGAGTAAGCCTTGGGCAGGCTTCTTTATTAATCCCTCTATTTGCTTTTCTGGACTATGATCCTACTTCGGCACTGTACTAAACTATGTTGGAAACTTTACTTTCAAACTTAATTTGCTTCCGCTTTTATCTATCAAACTCGGTTTGTAATAACTTGGTTTCATACTCTGATGATGAAAATGTATCTGTGAACTTTATGTAATATGTGACATGTATGTTGAATCATGTATAATCTTGGTTGTTGTAAATCATTTATCGAGACCCATCATGGTACTCGACGGACTACCATGTTTATATAGGTTCAAGTATGACAGTGTGACCGCTTACGGGCTGCCATTGTACTTGTACTCTTATAAATTGGTTGGTTCTACGACATCTACTACTGACTGGACACTGATCACGTCCTGACCGGATGTGTCCAGCCGTCCTGACCATTGAAGCCATGAACAACTGATCGGATGCTGCCAACGTCCGGTCACCTGCCACCAGATGCGTCCGGTCATAGTTTCATCGCTCTAGAACCTCTCTGTACTCGACTGAACTCTATTGTCCTACGTCTGCTCGATTTTGCTACCAGCGTCCGGTCACTGCTGCTAACGCCTGTTTGTCGAGCCTCTTGTTTGGAGCGTCCGGTCACTTCTGTGAGCTCATTTCTTCATGATCTTACGTACAGCTTGGTTCCTTCTTCATGCTTGGACTTTGCTTGATATATTGGGTCTTCTCTTGTGCTCCTAAGGTCTTGCTTATGGTGTTGATCATCGGATTACCATGTCGCCTTCGTCCAAGTCACGTCTTGCATCCTATTGAACTACAAAACAATCACTTGCAAATTCATTAGTCCAATTTGGTTGTGTTGGTCATCAAACACCAAAATCCAAAGTAAATGGGCCTAGGGTCTATTTTCCTTACAATCTCCCCCCTTTTTGATGATTCATGACAACACGAACAAAGTAAGCAAATAATAAAAATTTGGAATTTAAAAACTATCTACTTGCTTGGCTGCAATGCAAGGGGCAAGGTTATATGATGCTAAAAGATACTACTTGTAAGACTAGAAGATACCACTTGAACACTTATCTTGCCCTTGCAAAAATCCCCATGTGGTATTATGGATTTAAACCACAAATTCTCCCCATTATATAGGCTAATTCATAATCCACTATCCTCCCTTTCTCGGACCATTATCACTTGTAGACACTACTTGTAGACCATTACCACTTGTAAATTATTATGATCTAGTTTTTGGTCCTACAAATTAATGCTTGCTTTTGGTCCTCTAAATTCTCCCCCTTTGGAATCAAACACCAAAAAGGAAGACATTAGTAGCACAAGGGAGGGTCAAACTTTGTGATCCTTTTTATGTAGAGTGGAATAGATCACAAAATTTGACTATCACATTATATAGACTAAGCTTCCCCTAAATATATGCATACATATGGTGGAATGCAAAGCATATGCATAATTGGGAAATTGTTGCTCAAGGGAATTTAATCTATATAATGCATGGAGAAAGCATATAAATATCAAAATGAAATCAACATGATGATATCGGTTTAGAAATACCATATGTGGAAACCAATTTGATTTCTACCACTTGCAATAGGTGGTGGATATTTGAAGTATGATGCTTAACTCTAGAGACTCCATTTTTCTTACAATGAGACTACTACACACATGATAAGCTTGAAAAGGTGTTAGTCTCAAAGCGTCCAACTTGTAGAGTAACCTCCACCTAAATTTGTGCACACAAGTATGGAATACTTGTAGAAGACATGCACATTGATTTTAGAATCAATTATACCACTTGAAATATGACATCACATGAATGTGAGAATCATTTTCGAAGATGATATTCGGGAGAAATTATCTACAATTTGGACTTTGGCACATATTAGATGAAAAATCGAAAGACAAGCTATGTGTCATGCTCCTAAACAATTTTAAACCATGTAGGATTGCTCCAAAGAATAAGAATGAAACTGAGCAAGCCTACCATAAGATATACCTAGTGTATGCATGACATAAGATATAAGCATGTAAATGCAAACATAGACATGAAAAGTAACTAGATGCTTAAAGATACCAATTTGTAAGAAATACCACTTGTAGGAAATGCAAATTGATACTACTTGAAGGAAATTGAATCTAGTTACCTAACATGGGAAGGGGAATTTGGGTTCATAGTATTCACTAACCCACTTGGCAATGATTTTGTCCATCATGATGCGCTCCATGAAATACACCCATACTTTACTAAGTCTCCAAATTCCCTGAAGTCCATTGGACTTCTCACTTCCCATTCGGGATCCAAACCTTCTTGGTGCTCTTCATGTTGGAAATGATTTCCTTTGGCACCCAAAAGCATTTGACCCCATTGTTGGCTTGCTTGTTCACCTTGATGGCCACCACCTTGTCATTTTTCTTCTTCTTTAACAAGTATGGTGTGGAGGCCTTCTTGTCCACCTTGTTGGTGTAGGTGTTGGAGAGCTTGCTTGTTTGCTTCTTCTCTTTCTTCTTTGTTCCTCCCCCATTCTTCACCTTGCACTTATAGGACTTGTGACCTTCCTTGTGGCACACGTAGCAAACCATGGTTTGTCCTTCCTCAAGCTTCTTCACTCTCTTGGCGGTGTTATCTTGATGAAGTTGAGCTTGCTTTGTCTTGCCTTTCACTTGAGTCAAGTCCTTGGTGAGGTGAGCTACTTCTTGCTTGAGTTGCTCATTCTCCTTTGCAACCTCTTATGTGCATGTATCTACAACAACTTTCTCAACACAAACTTGGTTGCACAAAGATGAGTCTAAACATAAGTCATTACAAGAAGTAGAAGCATCCTTTTTAGGCATATTAAAGATAGAGCTTTTCTTTTTAGATGCCTTGGTGGGGGTTGTACCGATGGCTTCAAGATTAGCAACTTTATTAGTTAGATCATCACAATGTTTGCACATGGTTTCCATTTTAGCAAGTAAACTTTTGTAAGCATCTTATGATCTAACTAACTTTTCTTTTAATTTTTTATTTTTCTTTACAAATTGCTCATCATTGATTGTGCATGCATTTGTTGTTGCACTAGCCTCAAGTTGCTCAATTTTAGTAGATAGTTCAACATTGAGATTAGCAAATTTCTCATATTGTTCAAGCAAAGTTTTGTATGCTTCTTGTGAACTATCTAGCTTTTCTTTTAATTTTTCGATCTTCTTTTGTTGACTAGTGCAAACTTTAGCATAATTAAGATTTTGTTGCACAATTTCATCATAAGAAGGCATTTCATCATCACTATTATTCTCACTAGAGGATGAGCATTTGTTACCTCGTGCCGTAAGGCACACATGAGAAGAGCTTGATGATGAGTGCTTGTGGCCTCGCCTCTTGTGATGGTGTTCTTCTTCACTTGAAGAATCATCCCATGATCTTATTGATGTGAGGGTTTCATTTTTACATGCCTTCTTTGTCTTGGGTGTGGGCTTGTTTAGACAAACTTCCACAAAGTGCCCCAACTCACCGCATCCATAGCATACTCTCTTTCTTTGCTCATTTCTTTGATTGGTAAAGATGATATCTTGAATTTGAAAGGGCACACCCTTAACATTGAGCCTTGGGATCATCTTCTCCACCTTATTGATTAGTTTGATTGATTCTTCATCAAGGTCGGAGGTGGAGGAGGAAGATTGATCATCTTCACTTGAATCATCATCATCATCATTATCATCCTCATCTTCTTCTTCATCTTCACTTGAGGAGCTTGAGCTTGAGCTTGTCTTAACTTGCTTGCCCTTCATCTTCTTTTTCTCGCTACATGCGAGAGCTTTGCCTTTGCTTGATGAAGAGGCTTCTTCTTGACCCATCTTGTGTGATATTTCAAATGTCACTATCTTGCCAATGACTATGGCCGAGGTCATGGTGCTCAAGTCCTTCATGTTGTGAAGGATGATGATGATGCTTGCATATTTCTTTTATGGTAGCACGGAGATGATCTTCCTCACGATGTCCACGTCATCTAGCTTTGTTAGTCCTATTGAATGGAGCTCATTGATAATTAGATTCAAATAAGAATACATATCACGAACAAGCTCATCATCATTCATTGTAAAGGAATCATAATTTTATTTAGCTAGACAATGTTTTTGCTCATGGACATCGTCATGGAGCTCTTGGAGTTTTAACCAAATTTCATGTGTCGTATTTAAAGTGAACACTTGGGTAAACACATCCATACTAAATGATTCAAACAAGTAATTTTTAGCTCTAGCATTAAAATGAATTTCCTTTTCTTCACTATTTGTGGGTTTATCGGGATTCTTAATGGTTTTCATCCCATCACGAGTGACTCTCCAAACACCTAAATCAACCATCTCAAGGTAGCAAGCCATTCTAGCTTTATAATAGAGGAAGTTAGTGTTGTCAAAGTGCGGAGGCCTAGAGGTATCCATCCCAACCACTCTAAAAGCGTCGGCTCAATGGCGATTAAGCCAAAGGTCCAAATTGAGCCAACCGACTTCGATACCACTTGTAGGGGACCATGACGCCTAAAAGGGGGGTGAATTAGGCAACTTAAAATTCTAACTCTAAACTATGGCCTCTTTTTCTAACCTTAGCAAAACCTATGCAAAAGATAAACTATCTAAATGTGCAACTATGGTTTTGCTAGTGTGTTGCTATCTCTACCGCAAAAGGAGTAATGCAATCAATGTAAATGCGGAAGCTAAAGAGCAAGGTAGAAATATGCAAACTCCCATCGTCGACTCTAGTATTTTTACTGAGGTATCAAGAAGCAAACAAGCTTCCCCCTAGTCCTCGTTGGAGCTCCTCGCAAGGAATCCCTCGTAAGGGCTAAGCTCTCGGTCGGATAACTCCGTGGATAGCCTCAGGCCTTCCCCACATGTAAGTGGGTGTCCAATGTGCCTTTTGACAAGCCTCTCCTGAATGCTCCCTGCCGTCTTCACTATCAAGCTTCTGGCTGAAATGCCATGGGCCTTGTTTTCTCCGGTACACGGTGGCGGCCACACCACAAACACGGTTGGTGTGATCTCGCAAGACTACAAGCCCCTCCAATATACAACAATGGTGCGCGTAAGCACCGAGTGGTAAGAGGTATACAAACCTCACTAAACACTAGGCCAAAACCTAGAGCAAGCGCATAAGCAGTGGTCTAATCAACCTAAGCACTTCGCAAAGCACCTACGCTAATCACCTAATGAAACACTGAGCACTATGCAAGTGGAGATTACTAAAATGGTGTATCAACACCCTAAATATGTGTTCTCAGCTCCACCATACTCAAATGGCCAGTTGGGGGGTCTATTTATAAGCCCCACTGAGAAAGTAGCCGTTGGAGATGAAATCCCACTTTTCTGCTACTGACCGGACTCTAACCATTGTCCGATCAGCACTGATCGGACGCGTCTGGTCACAAAAACGGCTCTTTAGAACCTTACTAGTGTTGATCGGACTCTGGCACCCAGCGTCCGATCACTTTGTTGCTCAACGTCCGGTCCAGCGTCCGGTCACCTCTGTGAGCTATCCAGCGTCCGGTCACCTCTGTGAGCTCGTTTCTTCGTGATCTTGCGTCTGGCTTGGTTCCTATCTTTGTGCTTGAACTTTGCTTGATATCTTGGGTCTTCTCTTATGCTTCTAAGGTCTTACTTATGGTGTTGATCATTGAATCATCATGTCGCCTTCATCCAAGTCACGTCTTGCATCCTATTGAACCACAAAACAATCACTTGCAAATTCATTAGTCTAATTTGGTTGTGTTGGTCATCAAACACCAAAATCCAAAGTAAATGGGCCAAGGGTCCATTTTCCTTATGGCCTTGTTGAGGCCAGTATAATCAACACCCATTCTCGATTTCCTAGTCTTCTTTTTCATAAGACCAGGATTAGCTAGCTAGTCGGAGTGGTATACCTCTTTGATGAACCCAACTACTAGGAGTTTGGTGATCTCCTCGCCTATGGCCTTGCACCTCTCATCATCAAAGCAATGTAAGTGTTGCTTGGCGGGCTTTGAACTCGGGACAAGGTGTAATGCATGCTCGACGATCTCCCTTGGTATGCCTAGCATGTCAGAAGGTTTCCACACAAAGACATCATGATTGGCGCGTAGAAAGTCAGTGAGCTCACTTTCCTATTTGGCCAGGAGATTGGTCCCGATCCACACCATCTTGGTTGGGTGGAAGGCACTCGAGGATGTCAGCTCATTGCAATCTAGGATTGCTAGAGTCAATGAATTCTTGAGCTTCGGGAGCTCAATAGAGCTGATGACGGTCGAGGTGAGCTCATAATGCTCGTGGTCACACATGTAGGCGTGCAAAAATGTGCTACCCATGGTGATGATGTTGTTTGGTCCTAGCATCTTCAACTTGAGGTAGGTGTAGTTGGGGATCGCCATGAACTTGGCGTAGCATGGCCGCCCTAAGATGGTGTGGTAGGACCCCAGAAAGTCCACCACCTCGAAGGTGAGGACCTCTAAGCAGAAGTTGGCTCGGTCGCCAAATATGATGGGCATGTCGATCTGTCCGAGTGGGTATGCCTATGTCCCTAGGATCACGCCATGGAAGGGAGAGCTCACTAGGTAGAGCTCTGACCGAGGGATGTGTATGGCATCAAGGGTGTAGACATAGAGGATGTTGAGGCCACTACCTCCATCCATCAGCACCTTGGTGAGGTGCTTCTTACAGACGATGGGGTCGACGACGAGTGGGTAGCGACCCGATCGGGTGACGTGGGAAGGATGGTCTCTTTGATCAAAAGTGATTGGGGAGTCTGACCAGCTAAGGAAAGAGGGGACGGCCAACTCAGCAGCACATGCCTCTCTGTAGCGTACCTTGTGCTGGTGCTTGGAGTGGATGGCGTCGGATCCTCCAAAGATCATGAGGCATTCCTTAGGGTTGAGGAAGCCATCATCATCCATGCCCACCATGCCTCCTTTCTTGGTCGCCTCCTCCTTGCCCTTCCCTTCCTTCGGCTTGTCGGCCTATCACAGAAAGTGCTTGAGGAGCTCATAATCCTTGTAGAGGTGCTTGATGGGGTAGGTACATGGACTATCCATGAGCTTGTCAAAGTGGTCGGGCTGGTCCTACTGGAGCTGCTTGCTTGCATAATCAGCTGCGGTGACCAAAGCTGGGTTGGCCGGTCGGTGCCGATCCTTCTTGTTCTTCTTGCCATTTTGCGTGGAGGGGCCTCGGCTTGGTCCTCATGCTTGGCCATGCCCCTGTCTCTACCACCATTGAAGGCCACCTCGACCACCTCCTCACTAGAGGCATGGTTCGTTGTGATGTCAAGCAGGTCACGGGTGGTATAGGGCTTCAGACAGCCAAGCTTATGGATCAAGGACTCACAGGTTGTCCTAGAGAGGAACACACTGATGACATCCGTGTTGATGACATCAGTAAGGGAGTTACACTACTTTGAGAACCTATGGATGTAATCCCATAGGGACTCATTAGGCTCCTGCTGGTAGCTCTTTAGGTCCCAGGAATTCCCAGGACGGACATATGCCCACTAGAAATTTCCAACGAAGACCCCCTTGAGATTCACCTAGTCACGGATGCTGTCGGATGAGAGGAATTTGAGCCATGCTTGAACATGCTCCCCAACATAGATGGAGAGATATTGAATGATGAAGTGGTCATCATCCACTCCTCTAGCTCGGTAGGCGAGCCGGAAGTCTTTGAGCCATATACTAGGGTTTGTTTCCCTGGTGTATCTAGTGATGTTGGTGGGTGGTCGAATGCGCTATGGGAACGGCGCTCTCTGGATGTGATGACCAAAGGCCCATGGCCTTGGGTCATCCGAGCTGGGGCTTCGGTCATTTGGTTGACCATCATGCCTAGGATGCGTGTCCCCACACTCCTCGATGGTTAGGCCAGGGCCCATGCTGCCTGCTCTCATCGCCACTTGATGGACGTCATCATCGTGTCGGGCATGGCATTGATTGTAGATGATGCTGCGAGCATCATGGTTTGGCCTGAGCCATTCACGCACAGGTGGTCGGTGCAGAACAGGCGTCGGGTCGGGCTATGGTGCAGCCATGGCCTCTAGCCCCATGCCAGCAGCTGTAGTGATGAGTGGATGGAGTGATTCGACTAGTGCGGCCCTATTCCCCCGGTGGGGCAAGAAGCCATGAGTCGGTGTCGCGACATGAAGCTCTCCGCCTATTGAATGGTGGTGGTTTCCACCAGTGCCTGAAGGTTCCGGTGGACTGCCTATTCCTGAGGGTCGGTAGGCTCAGGAAGGCCATGCAGAAGCATCGCTGCAGCAGTGATGTTCTAGCTAGCCCGAGCAAACTATGGGGGATCGTTCCCTCTGTCTAGGGTGTTACGCTTGACCTGGTGGGTGTGACCTTGAGCACCACTCATTGGGTTATGTGCACGTGGCATAGCGTGCTGCGCCGAGCGCGCCAACACAGGTGGTGACTTACTCTGCCATCTTTGTCATAACTCCTCGCCATGCTTCTACACACGCACGAGGGCCTTCGCATGAGGGTTCGGAGGGGTGTGAGTCTATAGAGATTCTGCTACCACCGATGGTTGTCCCGGTGCATACGCCATAGTGCACTCTTGAGACAGAGGGTGGCTAGGTGCCATGACATCGTCGATGCTAGAGTCATTACTTTCAACCTCATCATCTATGAGGTTGTGAAAAGAGGCAGGAGCATAGCCTGCCATCCCCACGAATTCGGATATGAGAGGGGCAGCGTCAGCATCCTTCGGAGCCCCCTCACGTATGTGTCCTTAGGGGACACAAAGCCATAGGGGAACTGGTCGCACGGTGGTCATAGTGGGGACAATGGGGTCCCTCCAGAGAGACGGCGAAAGGTGTTAAATAATGAGTAAAGAACAACATATACATTACTCACCGTGGAGTTTAAGCCTAGCATGGGCTCGAGGTGAAGCGTGAGGGTTTCGACATTGAGGTCATTGAGTGACTTAGGGCTGGTGGAGGGCACTCCTCCTCTAGTGGATGCTAGGATGAGCGCCTCCTCATGGAGGCGGAGTACGCTGAGCCAGTCAGTGACAAAGTCCAGACTCCCGAAGAGTAAGGTCTGGAGTGGCACGAAGATGGGAGGAACCCACATCTCAATAGGTGGGAGCATGGGGAACTCTAAGCCAAAGTGAATCGTATCGCTCAAGCTCGCCATGATAAAGATGGTGGAAAGGTGGGCCATCCGATGACCAAAACCATGAACGCACGGCGTCCTCCCCATGGACGGCGCCAACTATCGGTACGAAAAGTGACCAACAAGTAAATATTTATAGTTTTGCCAAGCGTTGTGATTAGATATGGCCTAGCACTCAATGACATAGGATTTATACTAGTTCAGGCAATATGCCCTACGTCCAGTTTCAGTCGGTCAGTGACTTTATTCCTGAGCCCATGTGCTTGAAGTTTGTTGTGGGGTTATATACGAGTAGGAATAAGAAGGGTGTGTTAAAGGCTTGGTCGGACTCTGAACTGAAGGGCCGAGAGTGATGGGGGATCTAACATGCGCTAAGTATTGGAGCGTATGCTCTGTGTAGCTTTAGAGTTCTAGAGCTATTAAGTTATTCGAGTTCTCAGGTCCTCAAGTGCTTGAATCATCTAGCTTCTCTTTTTTAAGGAGAGCTAGAGAGCCAAAGAGACAGAGAGAATGTATACGTGTGCTACCTAGTCTTGTTGCCCACGCTGCCGAGTACGAGACGGTCATCGACGCCCACAATATTGTTTATGTCTAGATGCACGTGGCAGGCTCTACCGTGTTCGCCTGGTATGGCAAACAACGGCAGCTACAATACTATTTGTGTTCTGACATGCCTGAAAGGTTATATAGTGCCCATCTAGCATGGCCTGGTGGCACCATCCTATAGGTGCGCAGGGTATGGCAGAGTACGGTCCTTGGTATTGTGGTTTGACTTGAGTGCCTTACCTTATCTGCTCCGCCTGATCCTCAGGCCCTCACCAAGCGGGCGTCTCCGGTCGATCGTTCCTAGTCAGGTCCGACCGTGTCAGTCAGGGAAGAGCCACAAATAGAGGTTCGGCGTATCCTCAGTCAGAAAAAGGAGGTTGGAGTCGAACTGTGTCCCCACCTTGGCTAGGCCTTCTGGTCGAGGACCGAATCATTCTCCTGGCCTATCATTATGTATCTGGGTCGGCCTAGGAGGCACGCGTTGTCGTTACGCCGTCTGCTAGGCCAAGTTTTTGTAGGGAAGCGGGTCCATTGGGGACCTCAAGTTTATGAACCCGACAACAATGCTATGTCATAAAAAATGCTTATGTGGCAATCTACTTAATGCAAATGAAACTCATAAGAAACTTCTACTGAGACTAGCCTTAGCACATGTACAGATATTGAGTAATGAACTCTAGGCCCCTTCGGCATTAGCCCTAGTGGCCTTCCCTTCCACCTTAAGTCAGAACCAACCATGAGCCTACTTATCGTATGAATAATAGACTTGCAAGGAGACAAGCTAGAAGAGCTCTCCAAATTGGCCTCATTACAAGAGTATAATCCTGACATTCTACACAGCAGTTAACGCTTGTGGCTGATCAAAAGAATAATTGATAAGAGCTTAAACGTTTGGCACTATGACGCTTGATCGTTACAACAAGGGGTGAGCTAGCTCAACTTCTTTTATTTTAGTTTTTCCTTTAAAATTATTCCATTAGTTCTCAATTCCTTTTCATCTTAATTATGTTCTAAGTCAATTTCATTAATTTTGACTAGGTTTATAGAAAAAACATAAGCATCTACAACATCAACAAAAAATCATTATATATACCATGACATATATTTTGGTAGCGTATTAATTTAATATTATAGATGTTATAAACTTGGTGAAATTTATAGATAAAATTAATTTAGGATTGTCGGTGCAGAAAGTGACCAACAAGTAAATATTTGTAGTTTTGTCGTACGTTGTAATTGGAGGTGGCCTAGCACTCAATGATACATGGTTTATACTAGTTCAGGCAACATGCCCTACATCCAGTTTGAGTCAGTCGGTGACTTTACTCCTGAGCCTAGGTGCTCGAAGTTTGTAGTGGGGTTACAAACGAGAAGGAGAAAGATGGGGTGTATGAGAGGTCCGGTCGGAAGGGCTAAGAGTGATGTGAGCTCCGCTATGAGCTAAGTGTTCAAGCCTATACTTGAGGTTCAAACCTAGCGGTTCTGTGGTTGTGAACTAGTGAACTTGATCGATCTAATCAATCTAGAATGTTGGGAAAGAGTGCATCCCCTTTTATAGATGAAGGGGATGGCCTTACAAGTGAGAGAGAGAGTATGTATGCTTCTAAGCCTTATTGCCCACGCCGGTGGGTACAGGATGATGATAGGTGCCCGCAACACTGTTAGATATTGGATGCACATGGGAGGTTGCGTTGTTTTGTTTGGGTATGGCAGATGTCGGTACCTGCTATACTATTCATGCCTAGAGGCATGTGAGAAGTTTTACCATGTTCACTAGGACTCGGTGGTCGAGGTGACCGTGGTGTGTGTGGAGGAGGAGCGTGCAGCGGAGCGGGCGACCACCGTCGAGCGAGGGCTTGAGGCAGCGAAGGCCCGCCAGGCAGAGACCGAGGCGGGGTTGTAGAAATCCTTAGTGGACACCGAGGCAGTGCTCCAAAAATCCCTAGAGACCCTTGAGTTGTAGTGGAGCGCCTTAGTGTCGGAGTGGAACACCCTAGAGTTGGCGTGAAAGGCCCTGGAAGTCAGAGCGGAAGGCCCGATCGAAGGCAGAACGGGAAGTGCTCGCGCTTCGGGGTCGGGTGATGGGGACGGAGGAGGTGAGCGCCCGGCTTCATGAGCAGGTGGCCTGTTAGGCGGAGGAATTCTCCACCCTTGAGAACTTCCACCTTGGTATGTACCCTTTCTGTTTTTCATCGTGTTGTTTTCTTCCTTCAGCCTATTTCTCAGCTTACCACCTTTCTTCTAGAGCTAGGTAGAATGGTAAAGTCATTGGAGCAGGACCTAGAGACTATCAAGGTGACTTTTGGCCAAAATGCAGAGGAGCTGGCCAAGTCCCTTGAAGAGCGATGTGCTCTTGAGGGGGAACTTGACTAGATCCGCAATGTTGCCCAGCTAGTCATCTTAGAGGTCTTTGGGTCGGCACCAAGTACTAGCGCGCCCGCGGTCTAACTGGTGGAGGCCCCGGATGAGGTTCGGGCCCTTATCACAAGCGGGTTGTTTTACGGAGCATCGAGGGTGTTAACTTCGGTGGCGACATACCACCCAAATCTAGACTTCACCACTATCTGCAGCGGGTATGCTGATGGCTTGAGCATGTAGGATATCCAATCACTTGGGGAGAGCTTGCTGCCGCACGCAAGGTTGGTGGCAAAGCAAGTCTCTGCACAGTGGGTGATGAATGTCCACCGTGAAGACATGGCCGAAAGTGTGCGCGGGAGGACGTCGCCTAGCCTACGGATGGCAGGGAGCCTAGGTCGGAAGTGGATGTCATCCTGCCTTTAGCCAAGCCAAATGTGGTCCCACCGGGAAGTAAGCAGTCCGCGCCTTCGCCGATCGTACTGACAGTAGATGCCACCAAGCTGCCCCAATAGATTGTAAAGTATAAGCAGTTTAGTAGATGTAAAAAGTTTAAGTTCGTGGGGGAGCCCCCGTGTAAACGTTCTTGTGTAATTAATGACTACAATCGGTTTCGTTTTTGTGATGGAGTCACTCAGTTCGGTGAAGCTTGTCCCATTTGTTCCTTAGTTTTCCCTTAGTATAATTTTGTTTTTTATTCTTTCTTTCTTGTACTTGCCCATTTGTCCCATAGGCTACAACCTTGGGAGCCTAGGGCATGGCCCGTAAGGCTCAGCTGCTCATAATCGTAGGTAAAGGCAGGGTGCGATCGGTCGGAATGTTTTAAAGCAAAGCTACGTAAGGCAAATTAAAGAAACAAACTACCCTTTTGTTCAGGTAGGAAGAAGTTTCACCATATGATAATAAACGAAAAAGAGAGGTAGTAGTGCACCCTCGTGGAGCCCCCAAGCGACCTGGGCCAAAAAGTGTTTAGGTCAAGGTGCTCTTATCGGAGCAAACGCTAAGTAAACAATGGTAAGACTGAATTTTAGGGGAAGAAAAATGGCATAGCTGTTCCAAGCGTTTGGTGAGAATGTCATCGTTGTCGTCCTTCAGTCGGTAGATGTTCGGTCGATCATGTCAACCTTCAGTCATTTGGATCCTTGTCCGCTACGCCCCCTTTCTTGGCCGCTGCTCCTTCACCTTTTTCTACCTTTGGCCCACCGGCCTATCGTAGAAGGCGTTTGAGGAGCTCGCAGTCCTTGTAGAGGTGTTTGACAGGGTAGGCGTGGTAGGTGCATGGGCTCTCCATGAGCTCATGGAAGTGTCTCAGAAGGTCCTGCTAGGGCTGCTTGCCCGTGTGATCAGCCATGGCGACTAATGAGGAGTTGGCCGGTCGTCGGTGATCTTTTCTATTCTTTTCCCCCCTCTACGTGGAGGGGCTCTCATCTTGATCCTAGCGCTTGGCCTTGCCTTTGCCTCAGCCTCTGTTGGAGCCCTACAGGAGCAGCGCTAGCTGGATGCGTTGGTCAAAGGCCCGTGGACCCGGGCCATCCAAGCTGGGACTTCGGTCACTACTGCGAGCATCTCGGTTTGGCCTGAATCGCTCATGTATAGGCGGTCAATGCAGAGCGGTCGCCGAGTCAAGATGAGGTGGAGATGTAGCCTCCTACGTCGTGTTTCATGGCTATAGCGGTGAGTGGGTGGAGCGATTTGTCTGGTGTGTCCCCACTCCCTTGGTGGGGAGAGGGGCTGCAAGCCGGTGTCATGATACAGAGCTCTTCACCTGTTGGACGGTGGTGGTCTCCACTAGCGCCTAAAGGTTCCAGTGGATCGCCTATTTATGGGGGTCATTCGGCTCAGGAAGGCCACACATAAGTATTGCCGCTGCGACGATGTTCTGATTGGCCTGAGCGAACTGTAGGAGATCATTTCCCCTATTCATGGTGTTGTGCTAGACTCGACGGGCATGACCTCGGGCACCACTCATCGGTCTATATGCATAGGGCATAGTGTGGTGTGTCGAGCACGCTGGCGTAGTCGGCGGCTGGTTTAGCTACTGCTGTCTTAGCACCTCGCCATGCTCCTATGAGAGCACGGGGGTCTCTACACGAGGGTCTAGAGGGGTGTGAGTCTACAAGGACTTCATTACCACCGATGGCTGTCCTGGAGTGTCCGCCATAGTGCACTCCTAGAACAGATGGTGGCTAGGCGCTATGTCGCTGATGCTGGAGCCATCACTCTCAACATCGTCATCCATGAGGTCGAGGAAATAGGTGGGAGCATAGCTCTCCATCCCCATGAATTCGAATATGAGAGGGGCGGTGCTGGCATCCTTCGGAGCCCCTGGGCGTACGCGTCCGTGGGAGATGCGAGACCATAGGGGAACCGGTCGTGTGATAATCGCAGCATGGATAACGGGGTCCCTCTAGATAATCGGCGAAAGATAGAGAATAGTAAGTAAATAACATTATGTGCATTACTTGTAGCAGGGTTTGAGCAGAGAGTTTGCTCAGAATGAAGCGCAGGTGCCTTGTCGTTGAAGTCATCGTGCATCCTGGAGTCGATGGAGGGAGTCCCTTCGACGGGCGTCGGAACGAGTGCCTCCTCATAGAGATGTAGTACGCCGAGCCAGTCGGCGACAAAGTCCAGGCTTCCAAAGAGGAAGGCCTAGGACAGCTCGGACACAGGTGGGACCTCCATCCCAACAGGTGGGAGTGCGGGAAACTCCAATGAGCCAAAGCGAGTCGTATTGCCTGAGCCTGCCATGGCGAAGGTGGCGGAAAAGTGGGCCATCCAATGACGAAAAAGTGTTGAACATACAACGTCTTCCCCACGGACGGCGCCAACTGTCGATGTAGAAAGTGACCAATAAGTAAATATTTGTAGTTTTGCCATACGTTGTGATTAGAGGTGGCCTAGCGCTCAATGATATAGGGTTAGGCAATGTGCCATATGTCCAGTTTAAGTCGATCGGTGACTTTATTTCTGAGTTTAGGTGCTCGAAGTTTGCAGTCGGGTTACAAACGAGAAGGAGAAAGATATGGTGTATAAGAGGTCCGATCGGACTCCGATCGAAAGGGCCGAGAGTGACGGGAGCTCCGCTATGAGCTAAGTGTTCAAGCGTGTACTTGAGGTTCGAACCTGGCGGTTCTGTGGTTGTGAACTAGTGAACTTGATCGATCTAATCAATCTGGAATGTTGGGAGAGAGCGCATACTCCCTTTTATAGATGATGAGGATAGCCTTACAAGTGAGAGGGAGAGAGTATGTATGCTTCTAAGCCTTATTGCCCATGCTGGTGGGTATAGAATAATGGTAGGCGCTCGCAACGCTGTTGGATGTCGGATACACGTGGGAGGTTGCGTTATTGTTTGGATATGGCAGATGTCGGTATCTGCTATACTATTGATGCCTAAAGGTATATGAGGAGTTTTACCATGTTCACTCGGTATGGTAAATGCCGGCGCCCATAACACTATCGATGCCCAGAGGCATGTGGAGGAGTCTTACCATATGAGAGTCAACGGCACCCACAATACTATAGGGCGCCTACAACACTATTTGGGCTCTGTTGTGCCAAGAAGGTTGCAAAGTACTATTTCTACAGGTGTATAGGGTATGGTCCCTGGTATCGTGGTTTGACTTGTGTGCCCTATCTTGCTTTCTCTGCCTGTTTCCTGGTCCTTACCGAGTAGGCGTTCCCGGTCGGTTGGTCCCAATCGGCTCTGAATGTGCCAGTCAAAGAAGAGTAGTGAGCAAGGCTTTTGCGTACCCCAGTCAGAGACGTGGGGTCGGAGTCGGAAGTTGTGCTTTTGATGAGGACATAACACCCATGCATATGACCATGTTTGATGCATGGGATGGAGGGGAAGGAGGCCAGCAAGGGTGTCCAAGTCAAGAAGGAGGCCCGAGGCTAATTCGGTTCGAGTCCCCGAGGTGGAGGCCCAAAGCAACTCAAGTTCGAGTCTACCTCGGAATCTAGGACCAGTCTGCCTTAAACTAGTCACCCAGAATGCATCTAGACTCCGTTTTTGATGATCCATATATGGATGGAAAGATAATTTGATAAGGAAGCCAATCCAAGTGGTTTCATGTCAAAAGCTCTTCGGAATCAACGGGAATCATCGAAACAAGTCAATGTCCAGAATCTGCTAGGGTGCTGCGACATCTTCTTTTGGTTCGTTGGACCGTGTATCGTGTTTGGGCCCATTAGGGGGCGCATCTAGGGTGGAGACTCGAACTTGAGTTGCTTTGGGCCTCCACCTCGGGGACTCGAACCGAATTAGCCTCGTGCCTGCTTCTTGACTTGAACACCCTTGCTGCCCTTCTTCCCCTCCATCCCATGCGCCAAACATGGTCCTATGCATGGGTGTCATGTCCTCATTAGCTTTGGCCAGGCCTTTCGGTCGGAGAGGCCGTCCGGAGACGGGCTGGAGACCGAAGTGAGCCCTCCAGTCGGAAAAGGTGGTCCGGAGTCGGAAAATGGGCGCCGCTCCTCCTCGACCAGATCTTTTGGTCGGTGATTGGATCGTCCTTCCGACCTGTTGTTTAGATACCTGGGCCGGCCCATGAGTTGCGCGTTGTCTGCTTGGGCCGAGCCTCTGTTAGAAAGCCGGTCTATGAGGGACCCCGGGTTTATGAACCCGACAAGGATAAAACTAAAATAGATTACAGTTTAAAATATTGGAAAATTATATATTATATTATCTTTTGCATAATGATCCGAGTAATCTCATTCAAAATTAGCTAACTTTGATTATAGATGTTAATATATTTTTATATAAACTAGTGAAATTTAGATAAAACTAATTTAGGATAAAACTAAAACAGATTACAATTTAAAATGTTGGAGCGATTTATTATATTGTATTATATTTTGCATAATGAGCGGAGTAATCTCATTCAAAATCAGCTAACTTTGATTTTTTTAAATGGAATAGAATTAAATCGATTTTGCTTGGCTTAGGTTAGGTGTTTTTTTTTTTTGAGTGGAGCTTGGCCTAGGCAAGTGCTCCGAGCCACATATGACGGAGGCCCAATTGTTGCTATGCTTCGCAGCCTGTATGAATTGTTAAACTGGGCCGGACTTCCTTTTCTAATCCACTGAGATGGACACTGTATGTCTATTTTTGAATAACAGCAGGTGTCAAGTGCAAAATATATGAAAGCGTACATTACCATTAGCGCCCTAGGCCCTATAGCCGCCCCAAATCTCCCCCGCCGCGTCATTCTAACCCAAACCCTAGAAGCGCTCCGCCGAGCTCCAGGCTCCCGAGCTTGCCGCTTCTCGCGAAGAAAAAGCCGAGGCCGAGACAAGCTTCAGCGGCTCAGCCATGGATCTGGAGATCGTTGGGCGGCACGCCTTACTGTTCGACGACGACGCGACGGCGGAGGTTGTCAACTCCGGCGGCTCCCTTGTCCCCTGGGCGGCCGTCGGCGCGGCAGACCTCCTCCTCGACCGCCACGACGTGCGCCACCTGCTTGACCGCGTGCCCCCTCGCCCGCGCCGCGCCTACTCAGTGGCCCTCCTCTCCGCGCCCTCCCCCGACGGCGTCTCTGAGACCGAGCTCGATCGCGAGCGCTACCTGGACCTCCCGGCTGGCGACGGCGAATACGAGGGTTCTGGAGATGCGGCCCCCTCAGGTATAAATGGATCTTCCTTTTGCGCCGCCTCTCCTCTCCTCTCATTTCGCCTCTCGTATCTGTAACTGTCAGCTTCTGCCTACCCTTTGTTACGTTTTTGGTGTATTTGAGCTTAAAGTTTGTTCCGTTCTACATTCTGAATGTCGTTCTGCCGACTTTGTCTTGTTCTATGAGTCATAATCCTACATTTTTCGGACTCATCTTAATGAAGCCTCAAGTATAAATTCAAGATAAGCCCATTAATTGGTTGGGATTTCACCTTTCAGTGTTCTGATCCCAGCCCTCTTGAACCAAAGCTTCAGGTTTAAACTGTATTAGGATTTGGATATTTCTCTCTTATATGTGGCCTACGAGCATATCACACGTACTGATCTGTTCTCGGTTTGAATTTTTTTGGTTACCAGCAGACGAACGTAGTAGTAACTGTGTTTTCTTGCAAAGAAACAAGGTTCATAGAATATCCAGTTGTACCCAAATAACAGTATCACTGCCACATGTTTGAAGTTAGCAGTGTTCATTGTATATATGTTTTTTTTCCATTGTATACTTTTAAGTTTGCAGGAAGGATGCTTTGATTAGTTCATGAGCATCTTTAATCATTTCAAGTAAGGGACTTTCTTCTGTTGCTCGGAAGATGTAATTTGTGCCTGCATGTTTTCTTCCCTACTCCTATTTCTGTTATACTATACGACAATACTTTAGCTTTGATTAGTTCATGAGCATCTTTAATCATTTCAAGTAAGGGACTTTCTTCTGTTGCTCGGAAGATGTAATTTGTGCCTGCATGTTTTCTTCCCTACTCCTATTTCTGTTATACTATACGACAATACTTTAGCTGACATATTCTTGCTTATCTAGGAAATGGGACAGATACTGGACAGGCTGATTATAATGCTGTTCCTTTCTCATATGGATATCCTGCTGGTTCAGATGAACCAAGTTCTTCGGACTTGTGTTATCGCCCATCATTTTATGTGCCAGAAAGCTTGTTGAATAAGCTGGTGAGTATAAGCTTTGAGCTCTCACTTTTAACTATTTTCTCCAAATATGATAGAAATTTATTTCTTCTACCCTGTTATTAATCTTCTTCAGTTGATCCAGCAATAATTGTCCAAGGTGCATATGTTCTTCTAAGGATTAAATGCCTGTTTCAGATGGTTGGAGCAGAGATGAAGTTCCTACTAGTGATGCACATTGTTTCTTTGCAATGTATCTTGACGTAAGGAATATAGGCAGGTGGGATTAGAATGATTCAAGTGCTACATATAACAAAAATGAATGGGATGGCTGTCTTACGATATACCAGTTTTCTTAATATAGTAATTCATTCTGTTTGACATAATTTGTGCTTGTGTGCTCTCTAGCCATTACTGAGACATTTTTTTGCTCCCCTGTTTTAAATTTACAGCCTTCTTCTGAGAAGGCGCATCAGATAATTGCAAGAACAGCTTTATTTGTCAGCGAGCATGGGGGACAGTCAGAGATTGTATTGAGGGTTAAACAAGGAGATAATCCAACATTTGGATTCTTGATGCCCGATCATCATCTCCACAGCTACTTCCGCTACCTTGTTGATCGTCCTCAACTGCTGAAAGATGGTGCTGATGCTGTTGGCACGGATAAACGTAATACTGAGAGTGAGCATGCTTCATCTGGCGGGGCTTTATCATTGCTTGGGACCGCATATGACTCAGAAGATGAGGATGAAGGCACACTCCCATGTAGTTCGGAAGGCATGAATCCTGGAAATAGCATGACCCCTGATGTGCAGGGCCATGTAAAATCTGCATCAATTATGCCTGACAAAAAAGAACTAGGCAAAGATCAGAATGCTGCCGCTCCTGCAGTTAAGAGTAAAACAATATTGACAAAGAAGAATCCGATTATTACTGACAACAGCATTGTTGCTGTTCAGCGTGAAAAGGTTAATGACACAATTACAGCATCAACTACATCCAAATCACATACCAATTCAGGCTTATCTGAAACAAAAGAAATGATCCTTGAACCACCATCTTTCATGAAACGCACCATGGAGAAAATAATTGAGTTTATTCTGACGAATGGGAAGAAGTTTGAAGAAAAACTGATTGAGCAAGACAGAACAACTGGGAGGTTTCCATTTCTTCTGTCTTCTAATCCATACCACTCGTATTATCTAAAGTTTCTCCAGGAAACCAAAGAGGTAATTTGAGTCACACTTGTTTATGCTTTAAGCTTGAAAGATTTGTGTTACTACCCCTTTTCTGTTATTGTGTTGTAGAGGTCAAAAGAAATTTATTGTCTTCTTCGTTACTATTTCGAAGATGCCAAAAGAAGTTTATTGTGACTTCTTTCTATTTCAGAGAAGCCAAAAGAAAATTAGTTTCCCAAAATACTGTCATGCAACAAATGTCCCATGCCTTCATTCTCATCTTGTGATAGTGATACTTCTATTTACTTAATATTAATATCTGTCAGGTTTTCATACCTTGCATTTGTTTGTTCATCAATTATTTCATTATTTATATTCAAACCTGATTGAGCTTTCTACTACTGAATATGTTCACACAATTGATAGGAATGTTGTAATTGCAAAAATGATGGCCCTATGTTCTTCATTCATCAAGCTTCTTTTCTTGTTTAAGTATTGCCTTATTGTTACAATTATTATTTCTAATAGGCTTAGCTGCTTTATATCATTCTTAAGTACTCTTGATGTGCATTCAAATCGAGCAACCAGGCAACCAGCATTGCCATGCTAAGCAACAGTTTTTTTTCTGGGTCCTGCTTGCTTAAAATTTTGAGATCTTTAAAACTGATAGTGTTTTTGTACTGCTGTTCCTGATTCTTGTTGTATTGTTTTTTGCTGAGTGTCTTCTTTTTTTCTTTCTTTTTTGTTCTGAAGTGCATATGATGTCTTACACTTGATCTCTGAACTTCAGGTAAGTTCACATGTGGAAAGTATTAATCGCTGATGCACTACTTTGAGTAGCCTGTAGTAGGGTCTTTTATTCAGTCGTTGGACACTTTTCTGTTGGTCCTAATCTTGTAAGATGGTTTCCCCAGCGTGGCTGTGGTGTGAGTGTTCTAAAATTTGTATACCTTTTCACTTTCTTTATAAAAGCAGGATTTTCCTCCGTCAAAAAAAAAAACTAGGAACTGAAACTTTTCGTGCAACATATTTATGACATGATTTTCTGGTGGATGTATTGTGTTCACATGAGTCAGTTTCTTTGGTTGAATTCTTGCTTACTGGCTTTCTGCATCTCTTTGCTGTTGGTTTTTTTAATATAATGTCTACTTTGATGATATCCTGGACATCCAGGGCATGATTTGATTTAGCTATGTTGTGCTATCTTAGTTTGAAGCACTACATGGCAAATGTTTTCTAATTTTTTGGATTTGGAAAGGTTCTTCATCTTCATGGACATGAATTGCTGATGTCTATTTTGATTAATTGAATCGCTTTTCTTGGTTCAATTGTTTCTTGAATGCATTGCTTGTTTGCTTTGCTTTTCAAGCTTATACTGCCCATTTTTTTTAATTATTAGTATTTTTTAGCTCGTATTAGATCTAACTCATCAAAAATATCCTGTTGGACAACCTAGAGTGTTTTGTATTCCAGGCCAAATCAATTCCTCCCCCTCAATATCTACACCCAAACAGATCCTTATAATTGTTGGTGCTTCTCTTTTATACCCTGGGAATACTAAGGTTGTGTTGTAGACTTAAGCCCTTTCGCAATGCAGGATTTTGCAAGAAATACTTTAATTCCCACTGTTTGATCAGAATCTTCATGCTCTAAACATTTCACTAGCTTCTTTACTAAGTTAATGTTAATCCTTTTTCCTATGATCCAATGGCAAATTTTAACTATGGTTTGTTTCTCTTTCATTTATTGATTTTGCAGTCCAAGTCACGTGGTAGAAGTCCTACTCATAAGGACAGAAGAGGTTCTTCTGACTGGAGGGGCAGAAGAAGTCCTGAGAGCGACGACAGAAGCTCCCATGAGCGCGCCGACAGAAGCTCTCGTGAGCGCGGCGACCGAAGATGCTCAACGGAGCGCAAAGACAGCAGTTATGGCATGGTATCCAGTGCTTCTGATAGAAGCTCAGCTGGACCATCGGAGAAGCAGCTGTATGACAAACAAGGGAAGGGTAGATTCCATCCTGTTTGTGGGGTCAAGAAGGAACCTACTCGGAAAGTCACTGCAGATGAGGCTGCTGCTATAGTAATGGTGGCTACTCGTGGACTGGGTGCTGCAAATGACTCACTTAACACCATGAAAGGAACCAAGGACAATGTTCGCACCCATGTTAGTAATGATCCTTCTTCCAGCTTTGGAAGTTTCTCATCTTTACAGGACCAAGATGCACTGTCCAAACATATTTCAAATAGTGAGGCTGATGCTCCACTTACAAGTAGTGGACAGCCCCAAAAGGAAGGTTTTGGAATTATTGATGATGATTGGATTGCAAACACTATTGCAAAAGCTGCTGCTGCTGCTGCCTCCAAAGAGGCAGATTCTTCGGAAGCTTCCATGACAAAGGAACAGAAGCTGAAAGCTGAGAGGCTTCGCCGTGCGAAGATGTTTGCTGCAATCATTAAGAGTGGAGACAACAAGATGAATGATTTAGCTGCAGCATCGGATCCAACTAGTGAAGCTGCCAAGGCAATTCCTGATACGAATGTCTCTGGACTTGATCTGCAATCTGTGGCTAAGGAACGTGAAGGTAGCTCTGCCCCGTTTGAACATGAAGGGCCAAACTTGACAAAGCATAATAAAGACTCTGATGATGAACAGAACAGAGTGCGGAAGTATAGAAAGAAACATCAAGAATCCAATGAGGAAGAAGATGAATCAGAGGATAGCTATAAGCACTCAAGGAAGAGGCATCACCCAGAGCATTCAAGAGCCCGGAGTAAGGATATTCACAAACATAAGCACAAGAGTCACTCCAAGGACAGGGAATCCAGACATCGCAGACACCGTTATAACTCTTCGGAAGATGAGCAGGAGCAGGAGCGTCGGAGTTCCAAGTCAAGGCATAGGCATAGAGATGATCACCGCTACTCTGATGAGGAGGAACACAGGAGGTCACATAAGCATAGGAGGAGGGAGCATCACTCCAGTTCTAAAAGGAAGCTCGAGGAAGACCGAGACCAGAGTGAACTGTCTCAAGGTCGCTTAGAAGTGTCCCCGTCTAGATCAGATGCCAAGTTTGAATCAGACAAGCTGCCTGATGACACTGCACAATCAACTCAGGGAACAACTGAAGTGCCCAGTGAATTGAGAGAAAAAATCAGAGCGATGTTGCTCGAGAGACTGTAATATCTGTATCACAGCAGTTTAACATTATGGCCTTACTGCCCTTTCAATTTATGTATTTGCTTCGAACGTTCCAACTATGTGTCCATTTTATTTGAAATCAGTGACCTGCACGCTAAGTTTGTTGACCTGCTCCACAGGTTGGCGTTTCTGCTGCATGCATCGGTGTTGTTATGACCATCTTGTTGAATCAGCGGTCTACGTGTAACGTATATTTTTCAAGATGCCTGCTGAAGTCTGAAGACAACCATTTCTTCTTGTGATTTCGGTGATTTCGGTAGATATGGGGTGTCTTTGAAACTGTGCGAGGGCTTGTTTGGAAACATGACAACTTCTCAGTCTATACGTATCGCAAGTTTTTGTGGTGGAAAATGAATTCATTTTCCACTGGAATATGGATCGAGATTATATACTTCAATCCATATACTCTCGTATGGATTGAGTTTATCCAAATAAGTCCTCTGAAAAAAAAACTTTTGACTGGCTTGAAGAGAACACCAATATTAAGGCACCGATGCATGCCGATCATCCAAATTCCAACCAAATCCATCCATCCAGTTGAATCCGATCCCATCCAAAGCTCACCCGCCGCCGTGCCCAAAGCTCCGATCGCAAACCACCCGAACCTTTACCACACCGCAGTCGCCTTCGCCTGGCTCGCATCTCAGCCGTCCATCAGCGTAGGCGCGGACCCGAAACCCGTCGCAACAAAACTAACGACTTCCGCACACCCGAATGGGTCGCAAGTCGCAACCCACGCTGCCTCGCTCCCGGCTCCGATCTGCTAAGCCTCCGCCGGATCGGGTTGCGGGTCGCCACCCCCGACCCAGATCCACCACAGCTCGCCGCCGGCCGCCGCCGCAGAGGTTAGTTTCACAATCACTCACCTCCGCCTCCTCCCCTTCTGTTTGCTCCTTCTTAACGGATCCGCTTACCGGGGCCATAAACCCTAGCTAAAAGGCGAGGTCTGCGAGCTATTTCACGCCCGATTTCCTAGGGTTTGACTGTTCGAGCGTGGGGACTGGACCCCGCTGGGTTGCGATTTGGCGGGGGGATGCCAGGTCACTTGCTCGCTCCGGCTGATTGTGCCGTAGTTACGAGGGATTGGGGATCTGCTTGGCATGTGCAAGGGGATTTGCTACTCCCAGCGGTATGTGCAAGGGGATTTTTAATGGTGTCTCTCTTATGTCAGAGGCATTCGGTAGTGCTTGTGCAATGTGCTTGCTCAGCGTATCGTTGCTTTGCAATCTGTGTTAGGAGAGAGCTTGGCAACATTTTAGTCTGGTTATGGGTGAAAGGCTGCCGATTGCTTTCCAGTTTATGGCGAAAGGTATTGGATATATGCAATCTGTATTTAATTTTTGCTACCCTTTCGTTTCTGGTAAAAAGAGGCCAAATCGAGAGCTTTTCCTTTGGTATTCATATGTATGATGTGCTTCTCTGTATGTGTGCTGCAGTGGGTGATCGTGTGCGTGGTAACATGCTGGAACCAACAGCAATGGAGGTGCCCGTTGCTGGCTCAGTGAGCAATGCAGTGATGCCTGCGCCTGTGGTTCACAATCCACGTGCACGCAAGCTGCGGTCCGCAGTTTGGCAGGACTTCACGAAGGAGCGCCGTGCCGATGGCAACTGTGTGGCTGTCTGTAACCACTGCAAGAAGCAGCTCACGGCAACTAGCCGGTCAGGCACAACGCACCTCCGCAACCACCTCGCAATCTGCACCACCACCTCCACACGGCGTGCTGGTAAGCGCCGGAAGCTTGTTGTGCGCCGTATTCTCCAGAACAAATCCTCCGTGGATGGGCGCTCGGGTGAGGGACACGCCTCCGGTGAGGACATTGATAATGAGGGCACACACTTTGATCAAGAACTCAGCCGCCGAGACCTTGTGCACATGATTGTCCAGCATGGCTACCGGTTTTCGATTGTGGATGATGTGGGCTTCCAAAAGTTTGTCAAGAACCTCCAGCCTCAGTTTAGGATGGTGTCGTGTGACACAGTGAGGGCTGATAGCATGGAAATATATGCAGGTGAGAAACTTAAGCTACATGATGTGCTCTTTAAGATCCCCTGCCGGGTTAGCATATCAGTTGACATGTGGCGGTCAAATACACAGATGGAATACATGTGCTTGACTTGCCACTACATTGACCATGCCAATGATGAGTGGAAAGTTAGGAAAAAAATTCTCAACTTTGTGCATATGGAGGCACCTTTTACACTTGATCAGATGGTTAATCTCATTGTAGAGAAGTTGCAGAGTTGGGGTATTGACAGAAAGGTAGCTGCTGTTGTGCTAGACAACTGCAACGGTGGTGAAATTGTTGCTAGAGAGCTCCTCATAGTTTTGCAGCCTCGGAGGCTTCTATTGAATGGGGAATTGTTCCAAGTACGCTCTTGTGCACATATTCTAAATCTCACTGTCCAAGAAAGCTGGGAACAGGCATCTGATATAACTAATAGAGTTCGCAAGATGATTAACTATGTCAAGTTTGAAAGATTCCAAAAGTTTCAGGATATTTCAAAGGTACTGCATATGGATCAAAAGCTGTTAGTTGTTGATTCTCCTGATAACTGGCCGTCTACTTACTTAATGTTTGACTCTGCATGCTACTATCATGATGTGCTTGTGCGCCTGACAGAACAGGAAGGGCATTATGATGTTTTTCTGTCTGCTAGTGACTGGGCTGATGTGAAAGCCCTCACTGAAATACTGGACGTAGTCTATCATGCTATGGAGAAGTTTCCTGTGGAAAACCCAACTGCAAACCTCTATTTTAATGAGATGTGTGAGATCCATGTGCTTTTGAAAACCTGGAGCAAGAGTCCATCTACTGTTGTTGCCAAAGTTGCTGACCAGATGCTTTCTAAGTTTGAGGGCTACTGGAATCTCACTAGGCCTGTAATGGCATTTGCATCTATTCTTGATCCTCGTTACAAGATGAAGTCCCTCGAATATTTTTTTCGGCTCATTTATTCTGATGAGCAATTTACAGCAAAGGCAATGATAGATGTCATCCAGAATACCTTTCACAATCTGTATAATGATTATAAACATCAATCATCAGATTCATGGAAGAATCCATCTGTTCTCTGTTACTCTAGAAACAGTAGTTCTTGCATGGGCTCTATGTACAGCAGTGGGGATGATTCTAAGACCTTCTCACGTATCACATTATCTGATGCTCGACGGGGACTTGATCAGTATATACAAGAGACCTCATCAGGACAATCCTTGAAGTCTGACTTGGAGATGTATCTCGAGGAAGCAGTTTATCGTCAAAAAGAAGGAAATCAGGATAATTTTGACATTCTGGGATGGTGGAAGTCCTTTGCAGCCAAGTATCCTGTACTTTCACAAATGGCCCGTGATATTTTAGCTATCCCTGTATCTATCATCCCTTTGGACAGTGAAGCCCGTACACTAAATGAGTATCTCAGTACTATGGACCCTTCAACGGTTCAGGGATTAGTGTGTGCACAGGATTGGTTACGGGAAGACCCAGAAGGTATCGCTGACTTTCTCTAACTGCTGTGAAGATTGGTATAACTTAATAATGATTGTTTTCCCCTGTGCTTCTGCAGTTGTTGCTGGTTCAGGTGGTCATGGAGATGTTGGAGCACCGCGTGGTGACGAACTTGTTGTGGTGCCAAAATAGGTGAATACATTTGAGGCTCTGCACTTCTTTCAGTTTATTTCCAATACCATTTTATCTTATCCCTTGTTGAATATGTGCATGCATGAGATGTTCTTGCGAGAAAAAAGTTGATACAAGAGGCTTTTATAAGAAAAGTTGAAAGAAGCTGCTTATGTATACTTCCTTGCCATTTGTTTTTATTCATGGATAATAAAAGTTAAAAGCACAAATCTATGAGGTGCATTTAAGATGTTAATATATGGTAGCTTTTAGAATCTTCAGCGCCTGTTAGAGTGATACTTACCTTATGTCTTAAGCAGAGAATGATACTAACAACCTGGAAATAGTATGCATTGGCAGTTCAAGAAACTGTCAAGTTTTGCCATGAAAATTATGTATAAATTAAGTTCAGTGGCTATAATAGTATTTGTAATGAAAGAACAGTTAGTGGGTGTCTATATTCAGTTTAACTCAGTTTGTACTGGATGGTCACTAACTCACTATTGATGAAGGGGACCTGCAAAAGTACAAATTACCAAAGATTTTATTAGCTGTTTGATGTTTGAATTTGGAGGTGCTAATTGCAGGAACTGAGACCTCTATAGACCTTAGTTATTAAAGTCTTGAGGCCAACTAATTTTTTTATGCCTTCAGTTTCAAGACTACTACTTACTTTCAGTCATTTGTTTTGATGCAACTTTATTTAGAGCATCTCCAGCAGTAGGAAAAAATCTCAACCCCAAAACTAGTTATTGGGGGAGCTACAAGCCTTTTTTTGAGGGCTTTGAAAGGCCTCATCTCTAGCAGAATGAGAAAATCTCATCCCCAATATCTCATCTGACATGTGGGGTCAATTTGTCATTCACACTCTTTTCTCTTTCTTCTCTCCCCACCCCCACCCGTACCCGTTCGTTCCCCGCAAGGCCGCGACCTCCGACTCCGAGCTGCTGTTTGTTCCCCACCTGAACCGCCGACGCCGCTCCGATTCCTCCGTCTCCGTCGCCACTCCCTCCATTCCTACCTCCTCCTCCCATACTGCTCCTCCTTCGTCGTCCCTAGCCATGGCGCCCAAGAAGCTCCGTCCCCGGCCATGGCGTCCAAGAAGCTATAGGTCTTCTTCTCGGTCCCCGGCCATGGCGCCCGCGGCCTACTGCTCCTCCTCATCGTCTCCTTCCTCATCCTTGGCGCCGGCAGTTGGAGCTCGCGCCAAAAATCTCAGGTATTGGGGGGAGGGAGGTTTCCCTCATCTTTGAGGGGTTGGAGGATGGATTTTGAGGGACTGAGAATTTTTTTTTTTCTCATTGGGGGCTAGAATGGGGATCTGCTGGAGCTCTCAAATCCCTCAAAATACAGGTTTTTCTCATTGGGGATGGGAATTGGGGGACTGCTGGAGATGCTCTTCCCTCGAACCATTTTACTATGTCTCTTTCAGCATTTATACCAGTAAAAAGTATGAGGTTGAACTATCAATTGTGTTTTCACTATAAGGATAATCCTTGTGGTGATGTGTTGGTTACCATTGTATTTGTGCTGTTGAATCCACCATCTTGCTCTCAGGAGTGAATCTTTGATCAACACAATGGCAGTGTCAGGGTCTCAAGGTTTGGGTAACTTCGTGTTATGCTTTTGAACCTACTTTATGGCTAGAGCTATTAGGGATTTAGGGTACTATAAAGCCTATAAAATTACCATAGGGACAGATGGCACTTAGTGTAGATTGTTTAGAATGAAAATTTACAGATTCACGCCTGAAAATGTACTTGCGCGCTATACATTTTGTATATTTCTTTTTTATCTACTGGAGTACAACCTTTGTGTCTAGAACTATTTGGTTCCATGATAGTAATAAGATATAGAATTATGTGCTTTAGCTTATCAGTGCAGAGTCAGTCTCTGAACTCTACTCTCCTAGAACCTTTACATTACCTGGATTATCATATTCCTTTCCTGCATTTTTTTTATATCCTTTGGATTATGAATTCACCATCCTTAGTTCCTAACCAATTTAACATTGTCCAGAGTGGAGTATTCTGAAAGAAGTCGTTTGAGAAGACTTGGGTGGCAACGGTACCTACATAATTTACTGTCCAAGAACCTCTAGTACTCACCTGTAAATGCATCTTTCTAGTTCTAGATGCTGATTTGTACAATGAACTCCTGGAGCCACCCTCAAAGAAGGATGGTAACATTATCCATCCATTCAAAACAGCCTACCATGTATTCATGATGACTTGTGCATTATGTTGCTCATCGGGTAGCCTAAGCTATCTGTTGACATGTTTCGCAAGGCAATTGCGATTATTTGAAGTGCTCTTTTGATGAACCATGCATGCCCTGGGAGCCCTGAGAGCTGGAAGGACGGGCCACTTGAATTGGACAGTGTTGTGTGAATACATGAAAGATGACAAGAAATTCGTGTTGTTCAAGCCCATGACCTGAGGTGAACATACATCTAACAGGCATTTCACATGATCGCATTATCAAACTAAAATGCTGTGTAGACATAGTTAAAAGAAAAAGGATGTATCTCCACTGAAGTTTCGCATTATCAAACTAAACTGTAGGAAGAGATCAAGTAACAGCTGCCAAGAGCAAGAAAGAAGGCACCGTACAAAATTGAGTCATCCTGACAACCAGCTGACCGTACAGCGGGCAACGCCAACCATCGCGCTAACTGCTGAAACGCGCAGGCGCAGTCCTCGCCCGTGCCCACGGCGGCACGGCGCCCATGCTTCGGTGCCGGCCACCGTCATCAAGCACGCCGCGGGCAGGCACAGTACAGCCAACAGACTCGCCGGTCGCCGCGGCAGGACTGGAGTAAGCAAAGAATACCACCACGGGGACAAGACAGCCAAAGAGAGCAAACGCGTCCTGATTTCTGAATGGTCTCCATCCACGAGACACGCTTGCAGCTGAATTGACAGTTCGCCGCGGAAAGAATTTGCCTAGTTAGGCCCTACTGAATGGCTAACCCTCTGCCTGAAAACTGATGAAACTTTTATCTGGGTATATATTGTCGATGTTACTAGCAAAAAAAAAATACTACTGTATGTATACGCTCCCGGACCAAGACGCTTCATTCCCAACTTCTCCAGCCATGCCCTCCTCCTCGGCGTGCGCGCGAGCAGGTGTCACCGGTTGCGATCACCCGGCTGCGCTCAAGGGATCACCGACTTTTTGGGCCTGCAAGTGGGCAAACAGCGGTGTCAAGTAAATACAAATACAGTTTATGTTTGCCTGTATATACCAAGATACCCCCACCAAAGCACTCAAAGCTTGAAACTTGGATAGGGGTAGTGTAGTACATCATCATTTGAATAGCCCATCCAACTATCCAAGAGGCTGCTCTGAGTCTGAAGTTACTTAGACGCACGCTACTGCCCGAGAAACAAATGCATGCATAGGAACAAGCACAAGGAGATCAGGCCAACAGCATGAAGACTGGTTTTGCCTACAGGGATACAGTTTACATGTTTCTCTGAGCAACAATTTTTTGGCTGAAACTGATTTATTTCGGTCATGACTATAGAACTACAGCAGAACTCTTCTTACAGTAAGTGACCAAAGATTGCATTACATTAACTCATTACACAGTCCATTAGTTTCCGTCTACTTTTCTAACAGTTTGTTAGGAGGACACTCATGAAAAGCTAAGAACATCGAGCAAGCAAATATTGATGGCACTTTAGGAAGTTGGTGGCCCATGTCCTAACCGGGAGGTCCATAAATAGTACTACGTGCACATCATGTACATGAAAAAGGTAAAGACAATTGGTTCAAATAAGGACCAACAGGGTCCACAAAAATCTATCATCGTCTCTCAATATGGCGTGCAATTCAATGCTGTAGTACTACATCAAATCCAAAGTTAAAAATGACAAGCAATTGTTGGAAGTTTAGTAGGAAAATTACTTGAACAATTTGTTGCACTGAAAGAACATATTTCAAATTTTTGTATTGATGATGAGAAGGCAAGCTTTGTTAGTTATTTACTCGGTCTGTAAACATTTGAATTCAAAAGGCATAGTTGTAGGCAATATCTTGTCAATTTGTTTTTGGTTGAACATAAAATCAAATATTTAAGTCTTGAAAGCAGAAAGTATAATGAGGCTATAGTTTTGCCGGTGAAAAACTTCTCTTACACCCGAACCTTGTGAGTATGTTATAAGAAAAAAAATTGGTGTTTTAAAGGAGTATTGCATCCAGATTAAAAGTTTTGCAAGAATTGAGAGAAATATTCCTTCTCCACATCCGAATTTTAGTTACACCGATTCTAAATTATATACCTGTATTTTAGTTACACCAATTCTACCGACAAATTATATGCCAAAATAATGACCGTAGCTCTAGTACATGTCGAGCATAGATACAATGTAAGTTAACCGTAACTAAAATTAGGTACGGAGTAGACAAATCCTAAAGCTGACAAACCCCAAGTCTAACAAAGAAGGCAGTGGGGAACAAATGACAATCAACAAAAGACTAACTTCACTTATAATAAAATTAAAAAAAAAACTTTACTTATAATATAAATGTGCATTGGCAATTATTCATAATCTTTTAATCAAAGAAAAGTAAAGCAGAATTCAATCCTCAATTCCTTGATCATACACAATAACACAACTTACAACTGTGTACCGTTTTGGGAGGAAAAAAAAAAGAAAAACAAAATGCAAGATCATGCTGCAAATATTGATGAAAGCACCAGATCTCCTACAACCTAAGGGCTAAGGCTCCAGAAATCCATCGTCTATAGAGACAATGGCTGCCGCATTAGAGCACACAATAACTGCTAACCAGGCACATCACCACCCAGCGCTAAATTACCATTCACCAACAAAATCTATGAAGTACAAGGGGGCTACAACAGAAAATGTGTCCACCAATCTGCGGTCAGATGCGGCGTGGAGATTGGAGAACTTACAGAAAAAGACCAATCCAACAGTCAACTTAAAATATGCTGCTGTACTAGTAGTAAGCAGCTCAAACTGTGATCCTCCCTAAGACCAAAGGTAACCTTATTAGCAGCTAGCTATTTGCTCTCGGAAGTCGTAAAGAACATTTAGTCACCCCCAAAGTTGACCATATATATCCTGAAGAAAACAAACAGGACACTGAATTTGCATTGATCTATATGTGTGACCAGAAACCGGCTAGAAACAACATTCTTCTCTAGCAAGGTAGTATCTCCGTGAAGCTGCCGTTAAAATGCATTTATATGTTATTCCTTTTCTACTCCGCCGCGCTTGGCCACGAACTACTCAACACAATCTCGAGATAGAACAGACGAGCAAATAGTAGGGGTGAAATGCGGTGGCATGGAGAGCCGGGACATGGAAACATTAGAACTGCATGTAGGTGGCAGCAGGGGAACGGACTCACCTCCGTCCGCGTCCACCCCGTGGTCTCGAGGCGGCCATGGCGGCCTGGGTGCAGCTTCGTGGGGCCCCTCGGAGGTCATGTTGCTTGCTGGTCCTCGACGGCCTTTCACCGGCTCGGGCGAGCACGGCAACTGCTGGGGCGCGGGGAAGCGAGGTGGGCAAGGGAGGGCCGTGCGTCTGTCCCCCAAACGCACAAGGGAAGGGAAGGGAAGCCGACTAGCCGAGTAAAACCAAGCATCTGGCTTCGATGGATGAGAGACCCAGAGAGAGAGAGAGAGAGAGAGAGAGAGAGAGTGGACAGAAGAGAGCAGGGGCAAAAGGAGAGGAGGGAGAAAGTGAGCAATGGCTGTCAGCTGTTTGCGCTGCTTTCTTTTTCTCGAGCCTGCACAGCGGTCGCTGCCTCCGCCGCAGCAGCGCGCGCGCCCACACGCAGCGGCCCTGCCATGGTTTATGGTTTACAGTATTGATGAATGATGAAGCCAAACGGTCAATGGAAGCGTGTCCTTGGCTCGGTTACGCTTCTTGAAGCAAACAAGCCCATCGTCGGCTGAGAGTCAGGCCACCCAGGCCAGCCAGCCAGGAAAGGAAGAACTCGGTATCGGCGTCGCGCGTGCGCGATGCAGTATGCGCGGACCATGTGTGCACGTTGCAAGGGCGCAACAACGGTAGTACTCCTACTAGCGTCGTCGGTAGGGACCGGACTAGACTAGGGAGCGAGTCTTTTCTTGCTTTGCCCTGCTGCCCCTGCCTCAGCAGCAGCGTCTCTCTCTCTTCTGTCTTCTGTCTCCCCCTGCCACTGCCGCCCGCAGCCCGCCCAGCAAGGTGGCCCCCTTCCTTTCCTTTATCGTCTGTCTCATGAAACGGGAAAGAGACTGTGGTCTCGAGGAGAGGAGCGGGCCGAAACCCAAGAGATTGGCAAAGATATTGGGGGCGCTTTCTTTGATCTTGTTTTGAACCTCTTTGAAATCGTGAGTAGTAGTAGTAGTAGACCTCTCTGGTGGAGTGGTGGTATGCTAGGTGCTTAGCACGGGTACTGCTGCATTTTGTTTTTATTTGTGAATTATTGTCAAAACATTGACTAATTAGGCTTAAAAGATTCGTCTCGCAAAGTACAACAAAACTGTGCAATTAGTTTTTAATTTCGTCTACATTTAGTACTTTATATATGTATCATAAATTTGATGTAATAGAGAATCTTCTTTTTACGTAATATCAAAGTTGAAAATTTGAGAGGAACTAAACGGACCTAGCCGGCCGGACAGGTGGTTCCAGCTCGTTTAATAGCAGAAGTACTACTACTTCTCTATCAATGTCCAAGCCATAACTGCTCCGTCCTGCTTAATCAACCTCTTCGATTTGAACTTATATATGTCTGTGCGTTACATGGAGCTACGGTTTTTTATCCATGTCTACTATAAAGGATTTCATCATTTTTAGAAAATAATTTAAAATGATGAAAAGATTTTACATTGGCCACGTAAACTATTTTCAAATGCACTTAGGTTTTTTATAATATTCAAAATAATCGACGACCATGCCCATTCTTATGTTCTAGAGCGAGTACAGACCTGACATCGAGCCTCTTCCAATCCGCACAAGCATACTTATATTCGTGACTTTGGAGTTAACAATTTTTAGGCTTTTTAGACTAATTTTTTAGCAGATTGTCTATGTGTTATACATGCTCTTAGGCTTTCTAGGATTTATATTTCACACGCAGTGACATGGTTATATTCATGACTTTGGAATTAACAATTTTCAGGCTTTTCAGAGGGTTGTACATGCTCTTAGGCTTTCTGGGATTTATATTCCACACGTAGTTACATGGTTACACTCTAGTCAAAAGGAACTTAACAAAATTTGAATTATATTTTTTTGTTTTAATTTTATTTTATTTTGATTTTATAAGTTTGATTTAATTTGTGCATTGTTTGAGAAAAGACAAGAAGCTAACAAAACACTTTCTATTGGGAAGTTTGAAGTCTATGTAAATTCGAGATCAGCTTTTGCTATACGTTGGCTATTTATATTTCTCTGTATTTTTTCACCTGGAACCCTCCACTTTTTCCTATTCTTGCATCAGCTTCTTTCTGAATTAGATCTGACCGACTCACGTACCGTAACAAACTCGTCTGTGAATTAGATCACGCCGACTTGTACGTACTCGTAACAAACTCGGAGTTGTGCGTGGGCGGGTTTTGTTTTCCGTAAACGGGGACTGCGTTTTTTTTACGTTTTATTTTTGCCGTGTATGTTCATATTTCGGCGTTTTTTTACTGTATATATATAAGGGCGGGGAGGGCGGGGAACGCAAACAATACGTTTAGTTACTTTTTAAGGTGTATATAATAGATATACACATTTCCGCCTTCCAGGAGATCTCAACGAAGCTACGACAACATCCGCAAATCCGCTACAAACTAAACATGGCAACGGGACCCAATTCCCGATTCTCCGCGGGGAATTCCTTATTAGGGGACGGGGATGGGGCTAAATTATCCCCCGTGGGGATTAATTTGGTAGAGATTGTTTCCCCGTCAGGGATGGCGGGGACGGGGATGGTTCCCTCCTCCCCGACCCCGATCCCCGCGTCCCCGCACCGCTACGCTGGAGTGCACGCAAATTCTGGAATCTACAACTGAGGCCCATGTAAAGCCAACAACATCTATGTATATATACGCGTTTACAAACCTTAGGGTCCAAAATCCCCAACTCCCACTCCCACCTGCTGAGTCGCCGCCTCCCTCGCTCTCCGCCTCCATGCAAGCCCCTGACTTCCAAGTCGTGTCCTCGTCTGCGTGCAACTCCCCACAGGTAGCATCCTCATTCGCGTGCGGCTCCCAAGCACGACGGCGGCAACGTCCGTGGACGGCTCGCCATGGGCAGTGTCCGCGTGCAGCTCCCCAAGGACGGCGGCAACGGGTCCACCTGCTCCAAAGGACAACGGCGATGCGGAGGCGGGGACTACGACGGGGACAAAATCCCCGAGCGGGGACAGGGATGGGGAGAAGATGTCCTCCGTGACGATTCGTGGGGATGGGGACGGAGATTTTCCCCACCCCACGAGGACAGGGATGGGGAAGCAACCTCCGACGAGAAATTCCTCGTTGCCATCTTTAGTACAAACTAGGTCGGGCCACTGGTCGCTACACACGTCGCCCGCCGAGCCTACCCTGGAACTCCCACCGGCCCAGAAGCAGCCTCGCACGACCCCCGTGTAGGTTTGAGATGGCAGACTAAGGGGTGAATAGTCATTTCTAAAAAATAAACACGTCGGCTAACCGAAACAAAAACAAAATTAAAACTATCGATCTAACCAAGACTGCACCCCTCTATCTAAGTTTCAAGCATCTTACAAAGACCCTAAATAGGCAACAAAGGTATCGGCCTAGCTAAGGCTCACCTAACAATTCTTGCTTGCAAGGTCACACAAACATATGCAACTAGTACTTCAAGCAATCGGAAGAGCTCGTACACAACTAGTGATGCAAAGTGCACAAAGCTCCTAAGCTCACTAGCAATGCTCAATAACAAGGCTACACAAGCCAAATGAGAGAACGCAAAACACTTAGCTACACAAGCTAAGCGATGTGACTAACAAAATTACTCAAACCAAATTAGTCATGCAAGAGAGCTACTTCTAAGCTACATAAGCAAGAAGGTAACTAGCAAAGCTACACAAGCTAACTAATTACAAGGGCAACTACACAAGCACAATGTATATGAAAGTAATTGCAAGCTTACGTAAAGGGGATGCAAACCAACCGGAAGACAAGGATGATACGGTGATTTTATCCCGAGGTTCACGTATTTGTCAACACGCTAGTCCCCGTTGTGTCGATCTCTCACTTGGCGGTTTGACGGCTAATTGGCATCACCCACCAAGCCCACACGTTGGGCACCGCAAGAACCTATCCTAAAAGTGAGGATAGCTCAATGACACGCTCTACTAGAGTTGCTCTTCGCGGCTTCCGCAGGGCGAGCATAATACCCCTCACAATCACTTCTTCGGTGCACAGCACAATCTTCTTTACATTCTTCAACGGAGACTACCACCAAGCCATCTAGGAGGTGGCAACATTCAAGAGTAACAAGCATCACCGCCTTGCAACTCGATCACCTAGTGCCACTCGATGCAATCTCACAATGCAACACACTAGAATCACTCACTCGCAATGGATTCGCACTTCTCGCAAGCACAAGTGAGTTAGAGGCTTCTCAAACCAAGCACACACAAGGGCAACACATCCCCAAGGTGCTCAACCTCAGCCAAGCCCGAGCTCCACCTCTATTTATAGCCCCCAAGCCAAATAGAGTCGTTGGAGCCAAGTAGCACTTTTCTGCACGGTCACCGGACAGCAATGTGCGAGCACCGGACATAGGGGGGCGGTGCCCAATGGTCGAATTGCAACAGCTATTATAAACTAGCCATTGGGACCCTAGCACTGGACATAGGGGTGGCGGTCCCCCCCCCCCCTCCGACGAGTTTCCCTCCTTTCTAGAAAAAGGGGCGGTACCACACCGCCATGTCCGGTGACAAAAAATTTCTCCAAATTAATTTCCACCACTTCAAGCTTGTAGAGCATTTCATTAGCTTTTCAAAATATCCTAGATCAACGAAATCGAAATTCTGAGCTAAGAGTTATGTCCAAAATATAAAAGGGTGGTTGTGCTGATTTGGGCACGCTTTTGGGGGTGGCAGTGCACCACCCCTGGCGTGGTAGTGCCACCACCCTAGGTTGTCCGATGCACACTGGAAAGGACGGTGCCTCCCCTAGGAAGGGTTACGCATTGGGTACAAGTTTGGTTGTATTTTTCGACCCTCGGACAATTTAAACTTGGTCTTTTCTTCTCCTTTTCATCTCCAAGTTGATCCAAATCAACTCCAACAACTCCTTTGTAAATGTGCCAACACCACTAAGTGTACAACATCATGTGCAAGTGTGTTAGTATTTTCACAATTATTTTCTAAAGGATTAGCACTCCTTTCACCAAGCCACTCGATCCTAACACGTATGCAAAGTTAGATCGTTCAAGTGGCACTAAATGACCGATATGCAAACAAGTTTGCTCCTCTTGATAGTACGGTCATCTATCCTAAATCCGGTCATAAACTTCTCTACACATCTATGACCGGTGAAATAAAATGTCCTATGGTTATACCTTTGTCTTGTGCATTCTATTCCATCTCCTCCGATGTTGATGCAACATATGCACCAACACGATCAATAAATGATATGATCCACTTCATATCATCACGTGACTTTGTTGGTTCATCGATCTTAACCTCATTTGCTTTTCACCGTTGCCTTCATCCATCAACGTCAAATCTTGCTCAAGCTTCACCGCCACGCGTTCTATCGCTCTAAAGCCTCCAACTTGCCCTTCACGCTTGTAACTGTTCCATCAAGCCAAGTCTTGTCTTAATCTTCTTCACCTTAGTCACATGACTCAATGCCATGTCTCATATGCAATGAGCTCCTTCATCACATGTGTGAGCTTTGCAATATATTCAAGCCATTTCACCTCTATGGCATGAGTTGCTCATACAAGTGTACCTGTGGACTAATCACCTGTGTATCTCACATTAAACATAACTAATCCACCTAGATTGTCACTCAATTACCAAAACCAAACAAGAACATTTCATCCCATCACTTATTAATTCAGTGATAGAACCACGGCCGGCCGGGCCCCCGTGTCGACCAATTGCTCGCTTGATCCCCTACCTACAGGCTACATAGAAAAAAAAACTCGACTCGTGGGAGGTAAGACAGCCTCCGAGCATTGTGTTTAACAAGAAGACTTTCTCACGCAGGTCGAGAAAACCCTTGAACCTCTGCCCCAACTATATACAGCGGCACCGCAGCTCTCGTGAGACTGGTCTAGCCTTAGACCATACGGCGTGGGACAGACGAAGAGATTCTTTTCGTCTCCGACCGACAAATCCGCTCCTGCAGAGGTTTGAACTTTTGTCCGCGAGGGTGCAACGCGGAATGAGCTAGCCAACTAGACTAGCGCCCGCTTGCTAAAAAAAACACAGGCAATCCCTCCGCCTGCCCCACCGCCATACCGGGCTACGTACACGCCTACTCCAACGAGCCGCGTCCATGCGCATTTTGTAAGAAACAGCATGTTCGCTTATTGGTTTCAGGCAGCCCAAACCAGCCAGCCAACAGTGTTTTCCTCCTAAAAAAACCAGCACCAGCACCAGCACCAACCAGCGAACAGGCCCAAAACCACCCGCAACCGGACCCCTACATGGTTGATGGATGCATACGTAAATTTTACCGGCGTTGCTTTGGTTCCATCGACATGCCGTTCGACGTCGACTGCGTACCTCGAACAACATTCGAAATATGAACCGCACTGGAGAGCTACCCTGGCCAAGGCTAACAACCATCCTCTCCAGCACACGGAGGAGAGCACGTCCGACACATCGACGACCAGCGGCCTGGACCTGGGCCTGGGCCCGGCCTGCTCGCTACTCTGCCGGTGCGGCGGCTTCGGCCCACCAGGCTGCGGGGGAGCAGACGGCTTGCGCGCCCCGCCTACTTCTGGTCCACTGCTAGCCGAGGGCTGCCCTGCGCCGCTCGTGGGCTGGCGAGAGAGCGGCCGCGGTGACGGCGCCGAGCGCGCGAGCCCGTGCAGCGCGTCGTCCGGCGACGACGGCAGGGCCCAGGCGACTACGTCTCCGCTGTTACCAAGGAGGGCGTCGTCTGAATTCGACGTTTCCTTAGCTGTCTGAGGTAGCGGTAACAGCGAGCTGTGAAGATCATCGTGGTTCTGGTGTACACATACACCTGCAGACGATGGGATCAAAATAACACGTAAATATGAGTCTTGCAGATTAGGACGTACGGCTGCTTCACTGCGGGCAATTTGAGATGGTAGAAGAACTGTAATAAGGAGACGTGTACCAAGTGGTCGAGCCTCCTCCGGTAGTGGCATGGAAATGGCACGAGGAGCAGGAGAACAAGCTTGAAAGCAAGTGAAAAAAACGTCATGGCTGGGCTTACTAAGAGGAGGCCGTGCGACTGACAGCAACGCCCGAGCTATATGCTGTGCTCAGCTTTAATTTCCCTTGCGCATATATAAAACGCAAACGCAAAAGCACGCCCTAATTTTTTATAATTTGACCTTTTTTAAGAAAATTTACGTTTGGCTCCTGAGAGACGTAAATTCATCTTTGGACCCTGAGGGTCGGCGTCAGGACTCATGACGCCGAGGTAACACATCTCGGCGCCACAGATCTTGGCTCCGAGGTGTCTGACCGTGCACATCAGGGCATCCTAGGTGGCGTTGACGTGGCTGGTACCTCGACGCCACACCACAGATCTTGGCGCCGACCTCGGAGCCATGTATTCTGGCGCCGAGCATGAATTCAAAACCCATGGCCAAGTTTTCCTTGCCGAGGTCGCTCTCATTTCTTCCTCCTCCCTCTCGATTTGTTCCGCTCCCTAACCCGCCCAATCTCTTGAATCGACGAATTTGACCTTGGATACTTGGATTTGATCCATACATTTTCACAAGCAAGGTATCATCTCTCCCCTTATCATTTTTTACGCATTGATTTGATATATATTACGTCTATTTTGCAACCATAGATACGTTATTACCTAACGTTTGAAGTGATTTTTTATTTTTTGTATTATGTAACGGTAGGATGCCAATGCGTGGTAAAGCTAGTAAGCCAAGGTATTCTCTTATCATCGTGTTATATTATGTTTTATGATTATTACTCTGTAGTGCCATTGCTTGAGCGTGTCTCTCGTTAAACCATGCAACTAGCCTATAAAAGGTGAATGGTACAATGGTATTGACGGGCATGGCACGTATACCCTTGAGTACACTATTAAATGACTCCGCCATGTTGCCAGTCTGGAACTCGTACCTCCATCCACCATCGTCGTAGGCTCTTGTCCATTTCTCAGGTTCTCTCATCAATCCTCTCAGCCACTGCCTACCTTCGGCGTTTGTTGCCGTTTTTAGCTGCTCCAACTTCTCCTCGAAGAATGGCACCTCAAGCATACGAGCAACCTCCTCGAATAGAGGAAAGTTGTCCTTCATACTATCCTTCCGAAGTAAATTCTCAGCAAGGTGTCGAGTGCACCAACGGTGGTGCAAAGGTGCATACCCCGGAATCTGCTCCTGTACGGTACTGAGTATGCCCTAGTGTCTATCAGATATGACACCTACCTCCCTATGAGGGCCAACGACATGGATCCTAACAAGCCACAAGAATCATCCCCAGTTATCTTTGTTCTCCCTCTCCACCAAAGCGAAAGCCAAAAGAACCAATGCGTTGTCTGCGTCACACGAAATGGCTACCAAAAGTGTGCCCATGTACTTGCCAAGCCAAAAAGTACCACCAATGGATAACGCTGGACGACAGTACCTGAAGGCCTTGACGCACTAGGGAAAGCACCAAAATGCACGATAGAATATCTGCCTCCTGCCCTTCCATTCATTCGGCTTCGGGATATGCACATAATGCATGCTTGGATTTGCTGCTTTCATTGCATTGAACATTGCAGACAACTGCTCGTACCCCTCCTCCCAGTCCCCATATATCATCTTCCAGGCCTGTTACTTTGCCCTCCATGCTTTTTATACTTTATGTCATACTTAAATATCTCCTTAGTCATCTCCATAATTGTCCTGACCTTCAAGTTGCGCTGACCCTTCAAAGTTGTGTATAATTGTCCAGACTCGACCGTCGGCGGCACGCCGGCCGACGAGGAAGCCAGGGAGAAGCAGGGTCCGCCCTCACCGCCGGTGCGCACGGAGAAAGCTCTGGGGCGACAAGGACGGCTAAGGGAGTGGATGGGGAAGCAAGGGAGGTGACCGACACGTGGGAGACGGCGGGCGGTGGCCTACTGCGGTGGAGAGGGCGGTAGCCGGTAGAGGAGGCGCGGGCGACGACGGAGCTGGCTGGCGGCGGCGGTGAGAGGGAGAGACAGAGCGAGCGAGAGAGAGCTATGGCCACACCCTTTGAATCCATACTCGGCGCCAGAATACATGGCTCTGAGGTCGACGCCAAGATCTATGTCGCCGAGCTCGGTGCCAAGATCTGTGCCACCGTGCTCGGCGCCATGTATTCTGGCACCGAGGTATCGGCCACGTCAACGCCACCTAGGATGCCCTGCTGTGCACGGCCAGACACCTTGGAGCCAAGATCTGTGGCGTCGAGACGTGTTACCTCGACGCCATGAGTCCTAACGTCGACCCCCAGGATCTAAAGATGAGTTTACGTTTATAGGGAGCCAAACATAAATTTTCATAAAAAAGCCAAACGGTAAAAAATTGGGCAAGAACTAGGGATGGCAACGGGGACCCGTTGTTTAGGGGATTTTGCCCCCCACGGGTATGTTACTGGGTGATTACCTCACCCATTGGGTGAAGCAGGTATGGGTGCGTTCTTGTATACCCCAAACCCGTTACCCGATGGGTCCTCCGTTTGAGTATGACACATAGGTCCATCCAGTCATTAAACAGTATATAGAGAAGAAAACCCTAGCGTTCCAATTAATCCTCCTCATTCAGCAGCGCCGCAACCCAGGCGTCTCCGCGTCTGTTCACATCCGCTTCCTGCGCCGCATACTTGCATGATCATTCTGAATTTTTGATGATATTAGCTTTGTGAATTGTGATCTTGTGTTATTGTTAAATGGGGATGGGTCACCCGATGGGTACCCGTTACCCACGCGGGTGATGGGTCTAGATAAATTTGAGACCCGTCAAGGGTGACGGGTACGGGTGACGAGGTGTTTAAACCCTAGTAGGGGCGGATGTGTTCTTTTGCCCCCCACCGGGTTTCTCACCCATTGCCATCCCTAGCAAGAACGCCTGGTCGCGCTGCGGCATGAGCGCGCGACTCGCCAGCGCAGGCCTGGCCTGCTTGCACGCGCCACCCGCACATGTGCTTGGCCTACCTTCGCCACCTATCCATGCGGCCTGGTCCACCTAGTACATGTGAGGTCCTACATGCAGTTGGATTACACAACGCTTTGCTAGTGGAAGATTGTGGTGGGTTTTTTGCGCTTTCTTTTAAAAATATGATAACTTTCTTATACGTATTCCGTTTTTAGTTTTATTTTCACCATCGTATTTTTATGATGAGAGCTATAAAACTAGACCACAATGCCTATATTTGGGAATATATTTTTTATAGTGGTAACTTATGTTGTATGTATAGTAGCTACTTATGTATTTTATAAAGTGGTAATGAAAATAACTTGCCTCTTGCTTAAAATATAACGTGCTACATACTTTAAACTTGCCACACACAAGGTCATGCAGCTTGTAGTGTTCTTTTAGTTTCAGTTTAATGAGTTGTGAATTTCATTTATCCAATTTTTTCTTTCAGTTTAATGAGTTATGAGTTTCATTTTCTCATGTTCTTGTGCTTCTTTTGGTCTTAGTTTCTAGCTGTCATTTTTAATTTCAGCAATATGTTTTTTAATTTTGTTTTCTTTAGTTTTCATTGATTATTTGTCAATTTTAGTTTAATTTTCTAAGTTGTCAATTTCGGCTTCAGTCTTATTTTTCCGTTTTGTGTTTCTTATTTTGTCTACTTTAGTTTTCAGTTTCTTTTTTCATTTTACTGGTTGTCAATTTTAGTTTTAGTTTTTAGTAATTTTATTTTTAGTTATTTGTTTTTCATTTTGTCTTCTATAGTTTTCATTTTCTTTTTTTTTTCAATTTTAGATTTTGTTTGTGGTTGTCAATTTCAGTTTTATTCTCTGATAATTTCAGTTTGAGTTGTGAATTTCAATCAGTTTTTGTTATTTTAGTTTCAGTTTTATGTTTTAGATTGTTTTTTTTTTCATTTTGTCTATTTTTGTTTTTAGTTTTTATTTGTCAATTTTAGTTTAAGGTAATATCAATTTCATTGTTATTTTGCATTATTTTTTCATTTTATTTGCTTTAATTTTTAGTTTCTATTTGTCAATTTCAATTAATTTTTTTGGTTGTCAATTTTAGTATTACCTACTTTCATGTGTTTTAGTGCGGGGGAGAAGCAACCGATCTGCGAGGAGGAGGAGCAAATCGGCAGAGATGAGCAGATTTCGATCGATAGAGTGGGGTGGCTGCCGGCAGATTCGAGCGAAAAGGATGAGCAAATTTGAGCAAGTTGTATAATAACTTGCTCCCCCAATTCTGAAGCGTATGCAATTCTTATTTCAATAATTTGCCCCAAGTTGTACAACTATAGTATTATGTGGTAGTGACTACTTCGATATTTTTTGTCCCCCAGCTTGTGCATACTATGTAACACTTCAGTATATTTTTTGGAGTAGCAATTTTAGTATTACATGGTAGTAACTCCTTTAATAAATCTCCTAGCATGAATTACACATAAACAGCTGCTAAAATAAAATTGTTTGAAATATATGCAAGTGGGGTCTAGTTTTGTTTGCCTCATCATATAGAACACACCGGTATAGACGGAATTAAAAGCAGATACATCATTCAAAAGTTATAGCAATTTAAAGAAAATATTGGACCTTTATTCGCTTACGTCAGTGCTTGCATGCATCGGGTCAGGCACGGCCGCACGGCTGATTTTTTTTTTAGCCCCTTTTTTTGAAAATTTTTCATAAATATGCCCCTAGAGGAAAGATTTTAAAATCTGGACCCTTAGCTCGGCGCCATCGTTGCTGGCATCGAGCTTACACGCCTCGGTGCTAGCGTCCCTGGCGCCAAGCTCTTGGGCTCAAAACCAACGTGGCGGTGACATGACAGGAAGCTCGGCGCCAGTCACCGTGGCGCCAAGCTCGGCGCCGTAGCTCCCGGCGCTGAGGTCGGCGTCGTAGATCTTGGTGCCGAGCTCAGCGCCAGGGTGACTAGCGTTGAGCTTGTGTTTTAACCCTGGCCCCAACCTTCCTGTCCAAGCCTTCTTCCTCTTCTTTCTCCTCCCTCTCGGGTTTTCTATCTCCCCACTTCGTCCTACCTCATGAATCGGCATATTGAACCTTGAAAACTTTGATTTGATCCGTACATCTTTGAGAGCAAGGTATCCTCGCTCCCCTCCTAGTTTTTTTCGCATCGATTCGGTATATATTAATTGGATTTTTTAACCTAAGAATTATCATTACTTAGGGTTTCATGCAATTTTTAATATTTGTATTAAACCTAGGTAACCGCAGCGCATGTTGTTATGTTTTATGGGTTCATTGTTTTGCATAACATTGGAAACCCTAGGTTTAGGGTTTAATGTTAATTGCATTTGGTTCTTAGAACAAAATTGGTTGTATTGTAGTTATGGTTCTCATTGGCATTAATTTGTGATGTTTTGATTTTTGTTTGTTAAATTACATCCGTTTTGTTAGATGCAAGAAATGTATCAGGATGAGTTTTGGCAAAAACGGGGTCATCCTCGAGAATTATATCCCAATGTGTCTAGCAAAGATGCTCCCACCCATCCTGACCTCCCCGCCCCTAACTGTGACTATGGTTTTTCGGCCCACGTGTTTCAATCAAAACATCCAGACATAGCGGCGCGTTGCTTCTACACATGTAGTCGTTTTACTGTAAGTAATTGTTTTTACTATCTTTTTTTCTTTATTTGTGTAAGTATGCTACTAATATTTTGTTGGAATCGCATTGTGTAGGACAATGAGAGGTGATTTTCTTTCAGTGGATCAATGGTGTAGACAAGTTTGATCCTAGGTACCTTCTTTTCGATGATTGGTTTAGAGGGAGACATCCACGTGAGCACTTCAAGCGGTGGGTTCCACGCCCCCTAACCCTCGCCAATGATGGCTAAGGAGAAGCGCCTAGCCACAGTTAGACGACTCGAGGAACCTCCTCTATGCGAATGTGGAGATCGAGCCGTGATAAACCCTGATAATACTTTAGAGTTTATGTGTCCGAACAAACACGAAGTAACTGAAAAGTGTATCTTTTTAAATGTTTAGCTCTATGTGTGCGTGTACTAATGTCACCTTATTTAGGTGTTTTCAATGGCAAAGTGTTGTTTCAAGGAGTGGTTGTATGGTCCTAAGAACCAATGGCCAGAAGAACCATGAAAGGTTAAGGAAAAGAAGAAAGAAAGGGTAATTTACAAAGCACCTCCTTTATGTGCGAATGTGGTGTTAAATCCAACTATGGCCTAGTCCCTTCAGAGTCTGGAATAGGCCATTATTGTGGTCATATGGTTGACTATGATGAGGTTCATTATTTTTGCAGTAAACATGAAATTGTATTTTGTTTGTTTTGCTAAGACATATATGATATAATTTTTTGTTTGAACAGAGCACTAGGAAATGCAGGTGGAAATGTTATGATGGTCAAGCTAACTGCTTGGATGAACTCAAGGGGAGGCAAGTAATTGCACGAAAGAGGAGATATGGACCTGACTATGTCAACCTATTCGTTAAACATCACAAAGAAAAGATGCATGAGTTTGCTAGACAGCGCATTATTTATAACCCGATCAATGTTGGGCTTAACAAATGGGGATTGGAGAGACGAATGACGTTAGAGGAGGAGAGGGCAAGGAAGGAGGCAAGGGAGGAGACAAGAGTATAGATACAGGTCTTGAACGAGCATGTTGTTGTATTATGTGCTAGTGAGTGCTAACTGATTGCATTTTATACATGTAGGGATTGGATGCAGCGAGGAACATGTCGCAGAGGTGGCTCATGCAAGGTATGAGGAAAAGAAGTTAGATGAGCACAGATCGTGAGCTAGTCACTCCGTTCAATCACCGATTGTGTTGTCCAATGAGGAGGACAAGGATGGGGACGACACTGGCAGACTGAGTGAGCTCATTGCTCTAGCAAAGGTGGGCTTGTAGACAGAGAAGGCTGAGGATGACACTGGTAGACTGAGCGACTTCATCACTCTAGTAGAGACGGGCCTGCAGGCAGAGAAGGCTAAGGACGACACTGGCAGGCGGAGGAGGATGACGACGCGTTCTTCACTCAGGCCATAGAGGCCGCAGATGAAGCGGTGGCCTCTTATTATAGGTGACACGCAGGTTAGAGCAATGCAGGTGAGCCTAGCCACAGCAATAAGGTTGTGGTAGAGGACTGGTACTCGGATGATGAGTTGCTTACTCAGTATGTTTCAGACTGAGGATTTGAAAGTGCATTTGCCCCCTATGTGGGTTTTGGTGTATTGATGACATCCAAATTAGGGACTAATGTGATCTTAATGAGATATGTCGTAGCTATTACTCAGTATGCGCTCTCCAATGTTTTTGAGTTTAGGATCCGCCGCACTATAAAGAGGGATGCAAACTTAGTTGGTCTAATTAAGATAGAGTGCTCAAGCATAAAAATAAAATCAAAAGAGAGACACTCTAGTACCCCACGAGCACGTAGAATATTTTTTAGTGACTGTTGGTGTCGAAAGTCTAGACGTAAGCCGGAACTCCCGATAGTTGGAAGTCACGACTCTTGCCGGAAGTCCTGACGTCCAGTCACTTAGCCTGCGCAGTGACTGTGGCCATCAGAAGTCCCGACATGAGTTGGAACTTCCGATAGTCGGGAGTCCCGACCCAAGTCTGTATGATACAATTGGACTATACAGATTCTAATGAATTTGCATTTAATCTGTGTACTAGATTTGTGCCTTTTCAACACACAAAATACATGAAATGGCATGTGAGATCATGTACCAAACTAGGGTACAGAGTTCCTTCAACTAAACCTAACATGCCTTAGGTAATTAAACCAAACAACAAACACATAGATGTGGCATGTGAATAAGATAAAGTCGTCCTAATAGTGTGGCCACATAGCAAATTATGTTGCACCTTCTCTATAGTAGCCTCCCATTGTTGTTGGTGGTGGTGGCAGGGGTGACGATGAAGGCCCCTTATTCTTATGGTTAGGGTAGGTGCAATATGGATCATTGCAGAGTGCCTCCTATGAATCAGCACCATTGTTGTTGTCGTCCTGTCTGACGTCCTTGTAACCACTGCTAACTTCTCTTTTTAGATCAAAGATACGGTCCTACAGGTAGTATATGTACTCCGCATGCGGATAAATAGGTCGAGGATCAACCCACCTAGTGAACCCACAGTTTTCTTCGACCAAGGAAGACTGCAATAAGTATGTCATATAAGTTTTATAGAAGAGGAACATATTGAAGAAACAAATACTAATAGCAATTACCAATGCTCGCGGGCATTTGAAGAAACGACGACTATTTCCTCGGTAAACATCTGCACTTGGCAGTCCTCACCATGCATGCATTTTGGCCACTCTTCTTTCCATTCATCGTATCCTCTCAGTGGTGCCTCTTTGGTGAAATCGCTTTTGCTCTCAACTAGGAACCTCTCATAAAGAGCTTCCTCAAAGAAATCAGGACCAAGAGGACCCTCCCACTTAATGGTTGTTCCCTTTCCCTTTCCTCTCCCTCTGGATGACCCTCTAGACATTGGTACTGTAATGAAAAAAAATGCTAAGGAGTGCACTTCTTCCTTGTTGTGTGTGTGAATGAGAGAGAGTGAGGGGTTATTTATAGGTTGAGAGGAGGAATGGAGGCCTCTCAATGTGCCATGTCAGCGATCCATATGCCTCTTCACCTCAACCCTTGGATCAAACAGTCATAAGATAGATGGTGGAGATGGAGTGGAGTTGTGCTTCCTTGCATGCCAGTACTATGTCAGTGAAGTGATAAATCGCTACTGTCCTTGTAACTGAAAAGTTTATTTTCATTGTCTGAAAAGCCTTTATTCGTTCATTGTTACTTGAAAAGCCTAGATTCATCTACAAAGCATCTGTACGATATGATTGGACTATACACATTCTAATGAATTTACATTTAATCTGTGTACTACATTTGTGCCTTTTTAGCAGTGTAGAATGATTAATGATTCACAGAAAAAAAAATCGTAAGAGTTTCCCTTGTTTTAGGAGCATCCACAATTACAAACAGAGACGTCATTATATAATCCAAACATTTAATTATCCAAAGAGCACAATGCAACCACAACAAACATCACAATCAACATAACATGTCCTACACAGTCTAAATAGTCCACAATGTTCATATAGTCCTAAATAGTTATAGGAAAGTAAATATAAAATCCATAATAGTGCATACTAACATCTACTACAAACCTCACACCCTCCTACTCTTACCCTTACCGTTGTGACCAAGAGCACTCATACTAGGAGTGTAAGGGTTAGGTGGACGGCATCGCCTAGTGCCTGGAGGCTGTGTAGGCTGAGTCAAGGGAGCGTCATGGAGCTGAGAGGGGCCAAGTTCCTCATGCCTCTGGTCCATGTCGTCCTCATCCTCGTCATCATCATCGTCCTCGTCCCTATCCCCTATAGCTACTTGGCTAGAGAAACCTAAGTCTCCTCTGCCTATGGAAGGAACGTACACGTCTTGCGTCGTATCTATCCTGCAAACCACAATGAGCAGCCGCACGATGTAGCCAACGTGACAACCTCTGTTGTACAAAATTATGTTAACTGAAATAATCTAACGTATTAATAATATGTTTGAAATAATATTTTGAATCTTATGTCTAGGAAGCTACGCATGTAGTCGTCCCTGACTCTCGGCTGAATGCGCTCAATTTCTTCAACAGAGCATGAGTGTATTGCCCTGGAACAAAGTTCTTAGTAATAATACTTCTGAACAGATATCAGTAGGTTTTGTTTTCTTTTGTACAAGAATCTAACGTATTATACGAACGATACGGCTCAAAGGTGACACTAACTAAAATAGATAACTCTAACGCCTAATGTATTGGTATGCAACTTAACATAGAAAAATAAGACAATTGACTTACCACTCTGTCCAAGATCGGTCCAGCCTCCACTTGCCTTCCTGCACGAGTAGATTGGTCGTACGCCATGTCTTCATCGTTGGAGAACTCGATGTTGGCATAGTCATATTCTATCCACTGTACCCTCAGCCTGCAATGTGTCACACACTGGTACCAAGCTTGGTACTGCCTGAACTCATAGTTCGTGTTTGGCTCGTTGTTCTCGTCCACGTGTTGTGCATCTCCTCCCATTGCTCAATGTAGAACTGGTGGTGCTTCTCCCAGTCAAAAATCTTTCTGTTCTTCTGATGATCCAACCTGCACGTATGTCATCATTACTTAAATCCATGCACATGTCACCATATTAATAGAAATGGACCATCACAAGACATTTGAAATAACAAAACACTTACTTATGTAAGTCAACGCCAGTCGAGAATGGAGCCGTAGGCCAAAGCTATCTCACTCCAAATTGGCATGCAACTCTATCTGGCAGGTGGAACTCGACAGCAAGGAAGTGCCCCCTCTCCATTGTATGGCTTCCACTCCACCTACAACATGTCCAAACAAGATGTTAGATGGTATACTTTTTCATTTCAAACCAGCATGGAAAATAAAATTTACTTACACTAGACATCGTCAGTGTGTCTATCTCATTCGTGAACTCAATATACGCCCGCTCTAACCTCACGTACGGAACCCTGACCTAGTCCCAAAGGTACGCCCACATCGGCTACCGACTTGGAGGCTGACCTTGGAACCACTCTCGATGAGCCAGAACCTCTAGACAGCCAACTGGAAGACGAGACCACATCCATAGCTAGAGCAGGTACACGCATCCACCAAGTGACGCATTGGACAAAGTTCGACGACACCCCTCGCACAGCTGCCAGTATAGAAAACCCAAGATTATAGAGCCCCAACTATAGTGACCCGCCTGGTCTTAGTCACTGAGGCAATGGACCCACATCTAGAATGAAGTGTCACCTGTGGCATTGGGGAAGAGAACATAGGCAAACAGGTGTAGGATCCATGCCCTACAGTAGTACCCAACTATCTCCTCATCTGCCTCCTTGGGGCACTATGCGAACTCTTACCGAAGCCAAGAGATGAGAACTCCAGAAGTGCGAGCCCCTTGCTTGCCAAGCTCATGCCTAAGGAAGGCCTCCACTCGTGCACTCTAGCCTTCTGACCTGCACTGCTCGGTGACTGGGTTACCATGAATCCTCAGGCCTAGCATCTTTTGACAGTCCTAGAGCGTGACTATCATCTCCCCAAAAGGTAGGTGGAAGCTGTGAGTCTTCGGTCGCCACCTATATTTTAGACAAAGCAAGATTACATATAAAAAAGGCAAGTGCATCAATAAATGGCCATGAATGGAGGCAATGATTGAATATAATACCTATCAACCAACACAGTTATGGCTGTTGAGTTGAACTTAGGCAACCCACGATGAACCTAAAAAGAGATGACATCCATGCCATCTCTTTGTAGGAAAGGAGTGTACCTGTCGTTGTATCGCATGTCCAAGAACCCATTGTGGGTTCTAGGATGAAGGAGCGAAAGGTCCTACATGGAATAAAACATAGTCTCCTATTACTTCACGAACACATGTATGCTCACTAAAATTTGAACAAAATGTATAGATTATTACCAAATGCCTCTAGATGCAAACACCAAGAGTAACAAGCAAATCCCGCAGCGAAACACGAACACCAAGTGCCTCTAGATGCAAACACTCAAGCAATGCACTTGGATTCTCTCCCAATCTCATAAAGATGTTGAATCTATGATGGAGATGAGTGGGAGGGCTTTGGCTAAGCTCACAAGGTTGCTATGTCAATGCAAATGGCCAAGAGAGTGAGCTTGACCCAGCCATGAGGCTTAAATAGAAGCCCCATGAAATAGAGCCATTGTACCCCTTCATTGGGCACTGCTCGGGGTGACCGGACGCTCTGATCAGATCGACCGAACACAGGACCCCAGCGTTTGGTCGCTCAATGCTTGCCACGTGTCATCGGCTTCAAATGTTGATCGCTCGATCTCAATGGTCATCAGTGCATTTAAGTAGTGACCGAACGCACTGCTCAAAGTGATCGGACGTAGGTCCCCAGCATTTGGTCATTTCCAGTAAGGTTCCATTCACGAAAAATTACGACCGGACGCATCTGGACATGCCCGATCGGACTCACCCAGCGTTCGGTCACTCAATGTCTCCTCTGTGTGCTGCCACATTAGTGGGACCAGATGCACCCCATCAGCGTCCGATCGAAGAACGACGCCAGCATCTTCACTGCGTCCACTGATCGGACATGCCAGTCTAGTTGACGCCAGTGTCAGGTCCTCTCTGTGAAACCCTATCTTTTCTATATAGGACGCCGGTGGCACAGTTGGACTGTTTGCACTCTACGGGCAGACACTCCACCGGTGAAGTTTCTAACCCTTGCTCAAATGTGCCGACCGCCAAGTGTATCACCTTGTGCACATGTGTTAGCATATTTTCACAAACATTTTCAAGGGTGTTAGCACTCCACTAGATCCTAAATGCATATGCAATGAGTTAGAGCATCTAGTGTCACTTTGATAACCGCATTTCGATATGAGTTTCACCCCTCTTAATAGTACGGCTATCGTTCCTAAATGTCTTAAGTCTTTTGTTTTTCTCTTTCTTCTTTTCAAGTCCAAGCACTTGATCATCACCATGGCATCGCAATCATCATGTCATGATCTTTATTTGCTTCACCACTTGTAATGTGCTACCTATCTCATAATCACTTGATAAACTAGGTTAGCACTTAGGGTTTTATCAATTCACTCAAACCAAACTAGAGCTTTCACTCGTACATCGGGTCGAGCAGGTGAAATTACGCCATCCTACAAAAAAGTCAATGTATTAGAAATTCAATATACAATGAAACATGTGCTTAGAAATGTACAAGTAATTGACACAATTACAAGCATAAATTGAGACATGCATAATTAATTAAATGACTATGACAAATATAAAATAATAAAATCAACCAATAGTCGCACCTCACTAATCTGCCAATGACAACTTCATGAATTGTGGCTAAGTTTACCACACTTGCAGCACTCATACTGCTCGGGTCAGTAACTAATGGGGTTCCTCTCCCACACCTCGTTTTTCTAGGTATCTGATTCATAACCATCCTGTGCCTCGTCCTCTTTCTTGATCCACGCTTATTCCAACGGTAAGCTGGATCTGTAATGTACTTTAACCCATCATATGGAGGCCACTCTCCAGGGTCCCAGAAAGGCACGAAGCGGGGGCTCCATGTGTGCACAAGCGTGTCGACACTAAAATCATGAGGTATCCTGCTCTCGATATTATAGTTGCGATGCCTAGCTGCTGCCACCAAATGAGAACATAGAAAGTGGTACTGCCTTGGTTTACCACAAGTGCATTTGAAATCTTGGAGGACAACCACATGCATCCTCGACTCTTGGACCTCACCGTCGGATGTTGTACCGCCCCTATGCTCGACCCGATAAGTCCCTATGGCGTGGTCAAAGCATGTAACCTCATGTGTGCTAGCCCTTTCGTTTGCCTTTTCTAGGTGTGCCTTTGGTTTTAGAGCCCATATCTCTCCATCACTCTGCAACTTCAATGCATGGGCGTGTCTATCATTGAACAAGGCAATAAGCTTATAGAAGGTGAATTGAATGATTGCATTCACTGGCATACCACGTATCCCTAATAGCAACTTATTGAATGACTCCGCCATATTGCTGCATTGAAACTCATACCTCCATCCACCGGCGTTGTGAGCTCTCATCCATTTCTCCAAATCCCTCATTAAGCCTGTGAGCCATTGTCTACCTTCTGCATTTGATGTGGTTCTGACCTGCTCTAGCTTTTTCTAAAAGTACTTGTCCTCAAGCTATCGAGCAGTCTCCTAGAATAGATCAAAGTTACCCTTCACACCATCCTTCTAGAGTAGATTCTTGGCAAGGTGCCGAGTACACCAATGATGGTGTAAAGGTGCATACCCCTCTATCTGCTCTTACACGACATTAAGTATGCCCTAGTGCCTATCAGATATGACGCCAACCTCCCTACTAGGCCCAACCACATGTATCTAGACTAGCCTCAAGAACCATCCTCAACTATCATTGTTCTCCTTCTCAACCAAAGCAAATGCCAAAGGAACTAGCTTGTTGTTCGCGTCACAGGATATGGCTATAAGAAGTGTGCTCTGGTATTTGCCAATCAAGAATGTACCATCAATGGAGAAGACAGGACGATAGTGCCTAAAGGCCTCGACACACTGAGAGAAGCACCAAAAAGCACGGAAGAATATCTGTCTCCCATCCTTCCATGCATTTGGTTTTAGGATGTACTCATAATGCATGCCTGGATTCACTGCTTTGATTGCATTGAAAAGTACTGGCAGCTTCTTGTACCCATCCTCTCAGTCCCCATATATCATCTTCCACGCTCGCTGCTTAGCCCTCCAAGCTTTACCATAAGTTATCACATAACCTCCATACAATGCCTCAACGGTCCTGATAATTGTCATAACCTTTATGTTCGGTTCTCCCTGCAATATTCTCATCAACCGCTTGGCAATGAGGGTAGATGTCAACTGCCAATACCTCAGTATCAGCTCATGGTCAGCACAATTGTATGGCCCGACAACTTTTGTGATCTTCCACTTTCCGATGATCTTTTGCTTCCTTGCACAAACCCTCCATGGACAGCATTCCTTATCACACATAACTATGTAACAGTGCTCCGCATATGAATGCAAGACCTTGTAAGGTCTCTTTTGTATCACTGTAAATGCCTACAACCACCTCTTCAATGCAGGGAGGTCATTGAACACTCTCCTATTCTCAATTACCATGTTAGGTCCAGCCTTAGGAGCTTCTAGGAGCTCATCATCATGTCCTTCTACACATGCCTGATCAGAATGAGCAAGATCATTGAACTCATGAACTCTTGGACCACGGTGATCGAGAAAGATATGCCTCCACATCTCAACATCACTCTCTGTTAGCTCTCCAATAGGACGATCATCATCAAAATCAAGAGCCCTTGCCATCTCATATGGCTCCGAATCATGCATAATTTCAACACTATTGGAGCCATGGAATCCATCTTCAAATTGCACTTGCGCAGCAACAGGGGGCATATCCATATTCTCTAGAATGTCTCCTACAACATAAGTAGAGAAATGAGGAAAGAATGAAAGAAATAGATGTAAGGAAGGGGATAAACTCCCAATAACCATGCGGTTAACACACTTACTCGGATGATTCTGTATCAAAGGGATCTCATGAGGAGGATCTACCACAACAACATGAGTCTAACAAGCATCTCCAACTACCTCATTGGGGCAGATTGAGCATCAGGAACCATAGATGCAACCTCCACATCCCTATCAGGTTCTGGGATGGGAGGGTCGATGTGTGCCTATTGACCCATTAGTGGGGAAAACCCATGAGGGATGAGATCAACTAACACCCGACGCACAACCACATCCAAACATTATAACTGGCTCTTCATAGCCGATCTCATATAGTTCTCCCACTGATCCGCCCAACCAATTAGGATCATTCGCCTGAGGATGTTGGGAGGAGAACCTAGGTGCAGTACACCCTCAACTGCAATGCCACCATCTCTAAGGCAATGCAGCTCCTCCTAAGCCCCTGCAACCATCTCACTAAATGAAGGCCTATCATTGAATAGCACAGGCACGCTTTACATGTCAACAAACTCAACATATCTATAGCGATCGTATTCAACGGTGCCTCCATGATATGTGGTCACTAAGTTGTCCATCTAATTCAAACACATAACAAAACACATGTCCTTTAGTCCAAATTAGATGATAGATAGTACCTAACAAGTATTTTCTAACTACAAACTAAGTAAATAAGATAATAACTACATACATAGATACAATGTACTAACTAAATAGCTAGATCCTATTTAGTTAACTAAATATATAACTACCTATCTAAGTAGCTATCTAACTATATCTTTGTACCTATGTATTTATGTTTCTATCTATCTACATATCTATCTTACTAGATTACTAACTAAATCAACTATCTGAGTCATCACATTAACTAGTAAATAATAAATACCAAAACTACCACACTACAATCAAAGCTAACTAAGTACACACATTGCAAATTCATAATTTTTACCTGTTCGACGATGGAGTCGTGGACATCGACGGAGTCGCAGTGGACGCCGGGCGTGGGTCAGGCCGACTGTGACAAGGACGGGCACTGTAGGTGCCAGGGCCGGCGGGGGCGTGACCAAGGATGGCGGTGGCACGCGGTGGGCATGGGAAGCCTGGCGCTCCGCGCGGTGAGTCCGGCATGGTGGGTGAGCCCTAGACCGGCGGTGGCTAGCGGCATGGTCACGGTCACGGCACCGGCGCAGCTGGGTGTGGCCAAGGTGGCCGCGGGCATGGACGACACATCAGGCGAGCCGCGGGCGCGGAGACCGCCGCGGCGGTCTGGCGGGGGCATGGGGGGCGTCTTGGCCTCGATGACGGCGTGGGCGCGGGGCACGGCGCGGCGGCGGCGGTTCTCTGCTCGGGGAGGGAAAAGTGAGAGAGAGAGGGAGAGGAAGAGAGAAAGATTGGGACCTATACATAAGACAGGCTCGACGTCAGTCACCCTGGCGCCAAACTCAGCGCGAAGATCTACGGCGCCGAGCTTGGCGCCAGGGTGACTGGCGCCGTGCTTCCTGCCATGTCACCGCCACGTTGGTTTCGAGTCTAAGAGCCCGGCGCCATTGTTACTGGCGCCGAGATGTGTAAGCTCGGCGCCAACAACGATGGTGATGCCGAGCTAAGAGTCCAGCTTTTGAAATTTTTACTCCGAGAGTATATTTGTGAAAAATTTTCAAATAAAAGACTAACAAATAAAAAATTCGGGCCGCACGGGACGCATGGTGGTATCAGCCATGAGCGCTGTCGGACGGACATGGGGTCATGCGCTAGGCATACGCGCGACAGGTTGCGCTATAACGGCGTCCTATATAAAAACCTCTAGCGCAGAACGAATCAACCAACCAACAGACGGCCAACCGCCAGCGCGTACTGGCGCATTGGTTGGCACGTTGTTCATGCACACTGAAAAAAAATATGCAGATAATCCTAGCCACGAGCGTAAAAGGAAATGGGCTTTCTCTACATTATTTCCACACCAAATGTCGGTTAACTAAGGCCCTGTTTGGATTGGAGGAAATCCAAAGGAATTTCAAAGGAAAGGATTCCTTAGGAAAGGTTTCAAAGGTTGCCGTTTGGAATGCAGGAAAGACGCATCCTGTTCCAGAGGAAAGGGTTCGTATGCTGTACAAATCATAGGAAAAAAAGAATCCACTTGAACTTAAGGGAAATCTCATTGCTTGTTGATCGCTCGCTCGTCATGGCCCCACAGTTGACAGTTGCGACTCGCCGCGCATCACGCGTCCTGGATTTCGGCGCAGTTACCGTCCATGCTGACACCGATGCTCGTCGCGGCTGCTCGTGCTTGCGCTTGGTCGTTGCACCACCCGGCCTCCTGAGCTCACACCGGCCATGCCGCTCGCACACCCCCATCATGCATGCCGACGTCGTCAGGAAGAGAGAGACTCATCAATGGCCGACAAGATAAGAACCACCAGGTGCTCGAAACGGTAAAAACGTATATGGAGAGAGAACGGTTCAGCTGGACAGAGAAAGAGAGTACTAACTACTCTGCGTATAGATGAATTAAAAAGTAATATACCAAATGACTAGTTGAAAGAATCTAAATATTGTGTTAGGATGCATCGACCGATATAATCGGTGCTTATGGACACACATGACGATCAGGGCTATTCCTATAATCCAAACACCTCAAAGTGTTTATTCCTGTGTTTTGAAATCCTGTAGTTTTTTCACTTTTCACTCTACCCTATTCCTGCGTTTTTTTCCTTTCCTCTGTTTTGCATCCCTGTGTTCCAAACAGGCCCTAAGTCTCGCAACGACCGTGCCCTGTACACTGCTTACTTCTCCAGGAATCGGAATATTTTACATTAGATTAGATAAATGTCCGTGCATTGCACGGAGCATGGATTTTTTTGTTGACACCTACAGCAATGGATTTGCAGAAAATATTAACAATCGTATATGACGCGGATGCATGGATCCGTTCTTGTATTGGAATCAGATGGAATGTGGACGTGTAAGTTCCGAGTAGAGGATTATTTGCACTGAACACGGACGCATGAGCAAGGATCGAGACTTGGTATCGTAAGGTGACGATGGCGTTATAGTCTTTTTATGTGTAGAACAGAAATAAGGGTGTTATCTGGATGTTGTATATGTTTCACACATATGTTGCAAGTGTTTTTTCAGGATGTTGCATATGTTTCACACACATGTTGCAACTATTTTATCTAGATGTTGCATATGTTTCACATACATGTTGCAAGTGTTTTACCTGGATGTTGCATATGTTTCACACATATGTTGCAACAGTATATTTTACACATATGTTGTGTTCGACGTATGTTGCTTCTGAGTGTTTCATGTTGCAAGTGTTTCAGGGGGCATGGTGAGTGATGGGCGCGCGGCCCAGGCTTTGGGGGATAGGGTGTGGCAGAGCTGGGGATCGACGAACAGGGGGCGCAGCGAGCTGGGGCTGGCTTCCAGGTCCCGCCCACGCGGAGAGAGGAGGAGGTTAGGGGCAAGAAGCGGGGTGCAGGGTGCGCGTGCAAGGCGGGGGTATGCTGTGTGGCCATCCTTCCGAATGCGAGGAATAGCGGGCACAGTGTAGAGTGCATGGTGCACGTGCGAGTCAGAGTGAGGTGGACGGAGGCGGGCTCCGTGGACGTCCGGACGTCCAGACGCTAGCCATGCTAAATTTTGATAGATCTATTGTAGTTTCTATATAAATAGATAAATGCTCGTGCATTTGCACCGGGACCATACAATTTTGTAGCTTATGTGATGTAATAGATTCTTTGGTGGAGCTGAAGTTATTTTGAAAACGTTTGGAAAACAGCTGCGCTAAAGATTGAAATGTCTATAGCCCTCTTTTCTCTTTTTTTTTTAAAAAAACTTTTTCTTTTCTTTTTATTTTCCATTTTCTATTTTTTCTTTCTTATTTTTTTCTTTCCTTTTTTCTTTTCTTTCTATTGTGTATGACCGTATCAACCTTATCCAACATCTCTTCGCCACATGGAGCCATGGACTTCGGCATCTCGACCTTGCATGCGATGACCTTTATTTTTTTGTTTGTCTTTTTCTTTTTTATATTCTTCTTCTTCTTTTAATTTCTTCTTTCATTTATGTATTTTCTTCTTTCCCTTATCCCATCGCTCCCATCCCCAGGTAACCGTGATTCCGCGGCTCGATGCACTACGAAATCCTCTTTCTTCTCTGTCGCCCCACCGCTCCCGCTCGGCCTCTTGCCGCGCACCTCCCGTACGTCGTGCCGCTGAGTGGCGCACTTCCTCCTCCGCTCGCCCCTCACGTCCTGCCTCCCACGCCGTCTCACATCTCGTCGCCGCCCTACCTTCCTCCGTCATTCCTGGCCGCCGAGCTTCTTCTCCGTCACCGGCTACGGCGCTACGCGCGTGAGGAGGTTGGAGGATCCGCAGCGTGTGGATCCAGGGGCAGCGGCGTCCATCAATGGGGCCTGAGCCTAGCCTGGTGCAGATGGAAGACTCCGTGCAGACTCGGAGTTTGGACTTTGGACGCTGGCCGTGGTTGGACAAAAGCTGCATTGCAGTTTCTGGTAGAACTCAGAATCGGAGGCGCGCGCACCAACACCTGTTGGACGAAAGTGTCTCCTATTTTTTAGGTGGTAACAGATTACAGACTCCATCAGACCTTTTTATAACGCATGAGTAAAGGTTATTACAGATTGAGATAGTAAACAGTGTTTTTATGGCCCTATTCGCTTGGGGAAATCTGGATAAATCTGGAGAAATTTGTGAGAGAGTAAACAGTGTTTTTCAGCCAGGAACAGTAAATTCCGGCTGAAAAACTGACCAGCCGAACTGCCCCATAAATCCACTGAAAAAGGCCCATTTAAAATATAACCAAAAAAATCTTATGTCCAATACAATAGCTGATTACCCACTAATATATGATACTCCCTCCGTTTCAAATTACAAGTCACTTTGACTTTTTTTTTGATATATCAATTTTTCTAGAACGGAAGGAGTAGTAATTAATTATTCTAAAGCTTGCTCCATATTATCACCATCTGGACGAGGGTAAGTTAGAGCACGCTAGAAAAAACCTTAATTACACATTTTGCTATATCAGTTTATGGGATTTCTAGTGGTAGTATAAACTGAGCCTTAGAATTTAAGTTTATAACAAGACAACCAAATGTCCGCCTTGGATGCTCATGAGACCATTTAGCATGATTCAAATGCATAGCTACGACGAAATTATTGTCATTGAAATAAAAATGCTACCAGATGAGGCAAAAGTGAGCGTAGTTTAGTTGGTTATATTTCTTATGGTAAAATCTGTCCATCTGAGTTTAAGATTCTATGCTTCCGGTGTTACGTACCTGTTTAACAATAGTTTAAGGCTTAATAAAACCTAATAAATAAGTTTTCTATGCTTGGTGATAAATTCTTCCATGAAATAATACGATACATGTTTGTTTAAATCACCTTTGTGAATATAGTCAACATGTGTGATGTCAACCAACCTCAATTTTGTGCTTAAATATCTCTAAATGAGTTTGCAAACAAAAGTTATTTAGGGTTTATGTTGGGAAAATGTGGAGAAAATGATTAAAAATGCCAAAAATCTTACCTTGTTTTAATTGCTCAATAGTTTTTTGAAGAACAAATAAATAAATATTTTATATAGAAACTGTAAAATATGTTGGTATGAAAAACATAGTTTAAGTTTTGTACTTTGTGGTACAGTGCTTATTCATGCCTAGTTTAATTGTTTGATAGGTTCATTAGTGCTTTAAAGTTTGAATAAAATATCATTTCCTAGGAGACTTGGAAAGTTTCCAAGTGCTTAGTGTTTTCACTAACACTGCTAACTTTGGCCCTAATTACCCGCTAATCCACTACTCTAATGACCTTGGTCCCTTCATAAGAATGGAAGTGTCGGTGCAGAAAGTGACCAACACGTAAATATTTGTAGTTTTATCGTACGTTGTGATCGGATTGGCCTATCACTTAATGACACAGGGTTTATACTAGTTTAGGCAACGTGCCCTACATCTAGTTTGAGTCGGTCGGTGACTTTATTCCTAAGCTGAGGTGCTCGAAGTTTGCTGTGGGGTTACAAACGAGAGGGAGAAAGATGGGGGGTGCAAAAGGTCCGGTCGGACTCCGGACCAAAGGGCCGAGAGTGACAGGACCTTCTACGTGTGCTAAGTATTCGAGCGAGTGCACTGTGTAGCTTTAGAGTGTTTAAAGCTAGCAGAGGGTGAATCAATCGTTGGTTGGTTGGTTGTATCGTCGGAGAGTTACTGGAGTTGTGTTTTAATCGTCAATGGATCCCCTTCATTAGGAGAAAGTGTATCCCCTTTTGTAGATGAAGGAGATGGCCTTACAAGTGAGAGAGAGAGTTTATGTATGCTATTAAGTCTTGTTGCCCATGCCATCGGGTATAGTGATGATTGTAGGCGCCCACAACACTGTTAATGTTAGATGCATGTGGGAGGTTCTGTCATCTTCTTTTGGTATGACAGATGTCGGCGCCTACCATACTATTGGTGCCCAGAGGCATGGGGGGTTTTACCGTGTTCGCCTGGTATGAGAGTTGAGGGCGCCCACACCACTGTAGGGCAAACGTCGACGCCCACAACACTGTCGGGGCTCTGACATGCCCTGTCGGTACTGTATTGTAGGTGTACAATGTATGGTCCTTGGTATTGCGGTTGACTTGAATGCCCTACTTTACTTGTTCCATCCATTTCCTAGGTCCTCACTGAGCGGGTGTCCTCGGTCATTTGGTCCCAATCGGCTCCGACTGCGCCAGTCGGAGAATAGTTGTAAGCAAAGGTTTGGTGCGTCCCCGATCAGAGACGTAGGTCGGAGTCAGAAGCGGTGTTTGGCCATGCCTTCTGGTCAAAGAGGCGGTCCAAAGTCGGAAATGAGGCCTTTCGGTTAGAGAGGTGGGCCAGAGTCGGAAGCGAGCACCGTTCCTCCTGGCCAGGCCTTCTGATTGGAGAGGCGGGCTAGAGTCGGAAGTGGGCACCGTTCCTCTTTGGCCAGGCCTACCGGTCGAAGATTGGGTCACCCTTCTGACCTGTCATTAGGTGTATGGGCCAGCCCAGGAGTTGCGCGTCATTCAGAACGTCATCTGTAGGGCCAAGCTTTTGCTCAGAAATAGGTCCATGAAGGACCCTGGGTTTATGAACACGATCCCCCAGGCGACTCGGGTAGAATTATCTAGGGGATTTTTGTCTTAACAGCGGGTGCACACGAGCACACCCACGGGTGTAGCCCCTGAGCCCTTGGACAATTCAGGCAGAATCACTTGGGGGGGGTTCTTCATGTCGCCAGCGGTGGAATTTTTTGTTTTGACAGCGGGTGCGCGCGAGCGCATCCGTGGGTGTAGCCCCTGAGCCCCGGGGCGATTCGGGTAGAATCACTTGGGGGATTTTGTCAGTGGGCATGAGTGTGTGCACCTTGGTGGGCTTAGGCTTCTCTTTCTAGTTTCTGATCCATCGTTTCCAAGAGCATGGTCCCAGGCGTTTAGTCGTAGCTGAGGGACTAGGTGAGATGGAGTCGCAGACCCAGGCGTCGGGCACAGCTGAGGGCATAGCTGAGGGATCCAGTGAGACAGACTCATGGACCCAAGCATCGGGCATAGCCAAGGGATCGGGCGAGACAAACTCATGAACCCAGGCATCGAGCACGCTGAGGGATCAGGCTAGTCGGAGTCACGGATCCAGGCGTTGGGCGCACTGAGGGATCGAGCGAGTTTGAGTCATGGACTCAGACATTGGGCGCAGCTAAGGGATCGAGCGAGATAGGCTTATGGACCTAGGCGTCAGGCGCATCGACCGATCAGGCGAGTTAGAGTCGTGGATCCAGACGTCAGGCATGACGAGGGATCGAGCGAGTCGGAGTCACGAATCTAGGCGTTGCGTGCACTACGGGATCGAGCAAGTCAGAGTCATGGATCCAAGCATTGGGCGTGCCAAGGGATCAGACAAGTCAGAGTCGTGGATCCAAACATCAGGCGTGCCGAGGGATCGGGCAAGTCAGAGTCATGGATCTAGGTGTTGGGTGCACCGAGGGATCGGGTGAGTCGGAGTCACAGATCTAGGTGCAGCCAAGGTCATGCTGAGGTGTTGGGTGTCCTGAGTCTCTGAGCCCCATTGGGTTTAGAAGGGGTTGGTTGAGTTTCATGCGTTACCCTGTCTGTGGTTTCCACAACCGGAGGGGGTGAACTAACGTCGCTTGCCTCGATGGCTCGAGTGATGCGCTCGGTGAGCTTGCTAATGGGCACGTTCGAGTGAAATCTAGGTCCGTCATTTGTGATGGGGTCAGCATAGCCCTATGTGGTATTCCACTGCTCCTTAACCTGCATCTCGTTAGATGCCTAGGTCATTCTGGAGACCGACCCAGGTGGCCCGCTGGCCTCCCCTCGATGGAGATTCTATAGCCATGGCTCGAGGTAAGGATCGAACAAGAAGATTGAGATGACCATGTCTACTTCAGAGCAGACTGGGCGAGGGCTGCTCGGGGCTCTTCTGCATTTTCGCCTCTGGATCTATTTGATGGGAGGCGGCCTCAAGCCCTTCGTGGGCTAGCCTTTGAACCCCGGTCGGTCGTTGGTCATGTTGAATGAGGCAACTGTCACTTCGTGATGCAACACAAAGCGTTGTGATGCATTTTACTGCATATGCGATGCTTCGCATGTCTGGGATGAATGAATGATTTGTATGAATGAATGTGTGAATGCATGTATGAATGTATGAATGACAAAGATGAATGAATTATCATATAAAGAAATAGTGGGGGTTTGGTAATGTTACCTTGATGACTCAAGTGATGGAGTCGGCATGGCCCACATGGGGCGTCCCTTTGCTCCTTACCTGTCTCTCGGTGTTCACCTGAGCCATTCGATTGACTCAAGAAGCCCATTGCTCTCTCCTGGGTGGAGATCCCATTGTTGGGCCCTTCCAAGTCTTGCCTGGAAAGGCGGAGGGCTGCCTGTGCAAAGTTGCGCCTTGTTTCTCAAGCCCAGCGTGTGGCAGTGGTGGGCCATACCCAGGCCACGTCCCATTTAACCAGGCGCCGTCTCATCAGGCAGGGTGCGTTCCATTGGTCAGGGCGCATCCTGTCGCATCCCATCCACATTGAATTGGGGAAGGGAGAGGGTTTCTCGCCCCAATCCCTCACCTTTCCTCAACTGTTGTGTCTCCTCTTTAAATAGGGGAAGGGAGAGGGCTTTCGCCCTATTCCTTCACTTATTCCCCAACTACCGCCTTTCCTCCTTCTTCTTTCTTTGCCAAGAGCATTTGTGTGCAGCGGTTCCTAGGAGAAAAAGGGGAGAGCGAGGGAAAGGAGAAACTCATAGATCCATTCGTGAATCTGGAGCGCAATGTTGAGCTATAGGTCATCCATTATGAGCGAGCCGGTGCTGGCCTCCTTCACTGAGAAGGGGGTGTTGCCACCGAAGGAGGTGGCGCACTAGAGGACTCCTATGAGGGAGGATTTCTCGTGACCTTGGGATGGCGAGGTTGTCTCCTCCCTCACCTTCCATGAGCGTGGGTTAGGATACCCCACGCACTGGTTCCTACGCGGGCTCCTCATTGAGTGGGGCCTAGAGCTGCAGCACCTCACTCCGACTGGGGTGTTGCATACCGTCGACTTCATCACCATGTGCATGGCCTTCCTTAGGATGGAGCCACACATGGACTTCTTTCAGTGGATGTTCTCTAGGTGAACTTTGTCGGAGGGGAAGCCGCTCAGAATCGTGCCGGTGGGGGCTTCGCTCTACAGAAGAAATCGAGTGTGTCGGGCTTGTACCCCGCGTACCCCCCCTATGATTCTAATCAAGGATGGTATAGGGAATGGTTCTACATTAGAAACCCAGCGGAGGCACCATTCCTGCCTTTCACTAGCAGGAGGCCAGAGAAGCAGGAGAGCTCGTCTTAGGGCCCCGCCAGCCGGCAGAACAAGAAGCTAGAGATTATTAGGGTGGAGCTTTAGAAGCTGATGTGGCATGGCCTCGATGAGGTACGGGTGTTCCACACCTTCTTCCACCATTGGGTTGCCCCACTGGTGGAAAGGATGCGGCCGATGTGGATGTACACCGGGCCAACGGACCCCGATCGCGTGTCGCCGGAGGAGCTGGCGAATGACGAGGTCTGGAGTCGTCTTAACTGGGTGCTGTAGCTAAGGGCTAAAGAGACCCGTGATGGAAAGCCCAAACCTCTCAATGCCACAAAGCAGTCTAATCCGGTATGCTCCCCTCTCCTTACTCCATGTTCTTTTCCCCTTTTGCTCTCCTGTATCTTGACTTTGAGTCATCTGTTTCGCAGGGACTCAGAGTTTACAAGTCCCAGCCACATCTTTTGAAGGGGCCAGATGGCATGGCTCGGCAAGCCACCCTGAAGGAGGCGGTGGTTGAGGAGAAGAAGAAGAGAGCTAAGAAGGCTCGATGGAAGCATAGGAAGGAGATGGAGATCGCTCAACATGTGCGGGCCGAGGAAAATAGGAGCGATGTCGAGTTGGAGCTCAAGTCGGAGGATCCCACAGAGATGGGTGACGATGTGATCTCCTCCAAGGATGAGAGGGACTGGGAGGTCATCGTGACCTTGGTGGAGCGTCGTGAGCCTATGGCCACATCCACCATCGGCGGGCGGGAGGCAGAGAGGCGTGGCGACGTTCCCACGACAAGGAAGTGCACCGCGAGCTAAGACGCCGTTGATGAGCGAGAGGCGAAGCGGATGCAGTCACCGTGCCCTTCAGAGGTGTCACTGACCTTGTCCCTTCTGACTCCAGGCACGGCGGAGTAGGCCAGGCGGTCGGAGAAGCAGGCTCACATGTGCGCATCTTTGGGGCTGGCGTCGGCGCACAACCTGCAATGGGGGGACACCCCACCAGTTGCTTCAGTCGGCGCGCCTCGAGCCAGAGATTGTGGCGACGTGTGGGCCAAGTGGGAGCCGATCGGGTCGACTACCCCCGGTCGAAGTGAGGGGCATCGGTTATGGCCTGGGAGCGGTCCTCGCCCGGTGGGCCCATTGCCGATGGGTTGGGGCTTTAGAGCCCTGCCGCTTACATCTCGGTATGCTTTCTTCATTTCTTTTTTATCTCATAGTTGAGTTTTTTTGGAGTGTGACTGACCTGTGCTTTTTCGATAGTGGATAGATGCTACTGGGGTTGAGTATCGCCCTACCTCCTATGCGGGAGGAGTAGAGGCCTACCTTGCATCGTGGTGCGACGAGCGACGGGGAGAGCAGGGTGGTGGCGGTGCGACCTTCCCTTCTAGGGATGGTGCCCCTAGGTCGATCGTGAGTACAGTGGCAATGACGGAGGCCGTGTCGGAGGTGACCCTTGTGACCCCTCCTGCACCGGCTGTGGTAGAAGAGGGGAGGGAGACCGGGCTCCCTGCCTCACCCTATGGAGGGCCGCTCGGCTCACCCTCCTGGTTGGAGCTCGAGGTGTCAAGGGAAGACATGGCCAAGCGGGAGGCAGAAGGTCCATCGGCGGGCCATGAGATCGAGGTAGTGGAGGTCTCTTCTAACGACGAAGCAGGTGATAGGGTGGAGCCGCCGATGTCGTCGTAGGAGCTAGTGTTGGTCCTTTCATTGGCTAGGCCTTCTAGTGGGCTGGGGCCTGCCGACCTAGTGTGGCCCTACCCTAAGGACTCGAGAAAGGTTTGGTTCATCCTTTGGGATGAGCAGGAGGATCAGCTCTAGGATGTTCTTGGGGGGAGAGGACTCGCCATGGAGTTCGATCTCACCCAAACCAGAGTGAAGCTTGAGGAGGCCCTAGAGTGGGTTAAGTCCATCCAGCAGGTGGTCATGGTCAACTTACCCTAGGTCATAGAGGTGAGTTTTCTACTTTCGTTCTTATTTCCTTGGTCTTTCATCGGTTGCCATAGCATGCTTGCTTCTTGTTTTGCAAGGTCTGGAAGAGATGTCGAGCCATAGGTCTTGTTTCCTCCGGATGGAGCAAGCTCAGGAGGCCACGGTGTCACGGCAGGTCACCAAGCTCTAGCATGAGCTAGAGTCTGCCCACCATGAGTCTCAAGGCTGGGTGGCTGAGGCGATGGAGGCATGGGGGTGGAGCTGCTCGTGGCGGAGCGGGCGACGACCGCTGTGCGGGGGCTTGAGGTGGCAAAGGTTCGCTAGGTAGAGACCGAGGTGGCACTACAGAACTCCCTAGCAGAGACTGAGGTGGCACTCCAAAGTACCCTAGAGGCCCTAGAGTCAGAGTGGAAGGCCTGGTCGGAGGTCGACTAGGAAGTGCTCGCGTTCTGGGGCCAGGTGCTTGGGACTGAGGAGTTGAACGCCCGGTTGCGTGAGTAGGTGACCTGGCAGGAGGAGGGACTCTCCATCCTTGAGAACACCTACCTTGGTATGTATCTATTCTGCTTTTCATGTCTTGGTTTTTTCCTTTAGCCTGCTTCTGAGCTTTTCATCCTTCTTCTAGAGCTAGGTGGAAAGGTTGGGTCGCTGGAGCAGGACCTAGAGATAGCCAGGGTGATGATTGGCTGGAATGTGGAGGCACTAGCCAATTCCCTTGAAGAGCGACGTGCTCTCGAGGGGAGCTCGACTAGCTTCACAATGTCACCTTGGTCATCATCTAGGAGGTATTCGGGTCGGCGCCGAGCACCAGCACGCCTGTCGTCCAATTGGCGGAGGTCCTAAACGAAGTGCGGGGGCTCATCACTGATGAGATGTTCTACGGAACATCGGGGGTACTAACATCGGTGGCGATGCACCACCCAGAGCTAAACTTTGCCGCCATCTATAGCAGGTACACCGATGGCTGGAGCCTGGAGGCCATTCATGCACTCGGGGAAAGCTTGCTGCCACACACATAGTTGGTGGCTGAGCAAGTCTCCACGCAGTGGGTGATGGATCCCACCATTCGAACACGACCAAAGGCACACACCAGGAGGATGTCGGCCAGCCCACGGATGGAGTGGAGCCCGAGTGAGAAGTGAACATCGTCCCACCTCCAACCAAGCCAAGTGTCATCCAGTCGGGGAGCGAGCAGCCCCTACTTTCACCAGTCACGCCGACAGCCGATGCCGCCGGGCAGCCATAATAGCATGTAAAAGTAGAAACAAGTATTCTGTGTAAGGGATAAGTTCATGGGGGAGTCCTCTGTGTAAATGTTTTTGTGTATTAATGAATAGAATGATTTCGTTTTTGTGATGGAATCACTTCGTTCGGAGAAGCTTGTCTCATCCATTCCTTATTTTTACCTTAGCATAATTATGTATTTTATTCTTTCTTTTTCACACCTAACCGTTTGTCCCGTAGGCTGCAACCTTAAGAGCCTGTGCGTGGCCCGCGAGGCTTAGCTGCTCATAACCATAGGTAGAGGCGGGGTGCGATCGATCCGAATGTTGAAGCAAAGTTATGTAAGATAATTAAAGGAATGAACTACCCTTTTGTTTGGGTAAAAATATATTTATCATGAGATAGTAAAAAAGAGAGGTGGTATTTCACCCCCATGGAGACCCTAAGTGACCCGGGCTAAAAGTGTTCGGGCCAGGGTGCTCTATAGGAGCAAGCGTTGAATGAAAGAAAACGGTAAGACCAAATTTTAAAGGGAAGAAACGATGTAATTGTTTGATGTTCCAAGAGTCGGTGGCACGTCGCCGTTGTCGTCCTTTAGTCGGTAGGCGCTCGGTCGGATCACTTCAGTCACCGTATAGGGTCAATCCCCATGTCTTAATTTCCATGAGTGGGTGGAAGACAGTCGATGAGGTTGGCTTGTTGCAGTCTGGTACTACTAGGGTCGATAACTCCCTGAGCCACGGGAGCTCAGAAGAGTTGATGATGGCAGTGGCGAGCTCGTAATGCTCGTGGTTGCATGTGAAGGCGTGTGAGAAGGTGCTACCCACAGTGATGATGCCATTCAGTCCTGGTATCTTCAGTTTTAGGTAGGTGTAGTTGGGGACCACCATAAACTTGGCGTAGCATGGCCGCCCCAAGATGGCTTGGTAAGACCTTGGGAAGTCCACCACCTCGAAGGTGAGCACCTCTGAGCGAAAGTTGGCTCGGTCACCAAACATGACAGGTAAATTGATCTGCCCGAGCAGGTATGCCTGCGCTCCCAGGATCACACCGTGGAAGGGAGAGCTCACAGGGCAGAGCTCCGATTGGGGGATGCACATGACGTCGAGGGTGTCGACATAAAGGATGTTGAGGCCGCCACCTTCATCCATCAGCACCTTGGTGAGGCACATCTTGCGGACAATGGGGTCGATGATGAGCAGGTAGTGTCCTGGTCTCATGACATGGGATGGATGGTCCCTCTGATTAAAAGTCATCGAAGATTTCGACTAGCGAAGGAAGGAGGGGACGGCCGTTTTGGCGATGCACGCTTCTCGGTAGCACACTTTGTGCTGGCGCTTGGAGTAGACGGCATCGGTTCGCTCAAAGATCATGATGCATTCCTCAAGGGCTCAGGGTCAGGGAAGCCATCCCCATCCTTGCTCGTTGCACCTCCTTTCTTGGTTGTTGTCTCCTTGCCTTTTCCTTCTTTCGACCAGCCAGCCTGTCGTAGGAAATGCTTGAGGAGCTAGCAGTCCTTGTAGAGGTGCTTGATGGAGTAAGCATGGTTAGTGCAGGGGCTATCTATGAGCTTGTTGAAGTGGTCAGACAGGCCCTATTGGGGTTGTTTGCTCGCACAATCAGCTGCAGCGACCAACGCGGTGTTGGTTGGTCGACGCCGATCCTTCTTGTTCTTCTTGCCCCTCTACACAGAGGGGCCCTTATCTTGGTCCTCGCGCTTGGCCTTGCCCTTGTTCTGGCCTCCATTGAATACTACTCTAACTGCCTCCTCACTAGAGGTGTGGTTCATGGCGACATCGAGCAGGTCATGGGTGGTACGGGGCTTTAGGCAGCCAAGCTTGTGGATTAGGGACTCACAGGTTGTCCCAGAGAGGAATGCGCTGGCGATGCCTGCGTCGACGATATTAGGAAGGGAGTTGCACCACTTCGAGAACCTATGGATGTAATCCCATAGAGACTCATTGGGCTCCTATTGGCAGCTTTTGAGGTCCTAGGAGTTCCTAGGGTAGAATACATCCCCTAGAAGTTCCCAACGAAGACCCTTTTGAGGTCCGCCCAGTCACGGATGTTGTCGTGCAGGAGGAATTCGAGCCATGCTCAAACATGTCCCCCCATGCAAATGGGGAAGTACTGAATGATGAAGTGATCATCATCCGCTCCTCTGGCTTGGCAGGCAAGCCAGAAGTCTTTGAGCCATATATCAGGATTCGTCTCCCCGGTATATTTGGCGATGTTGGTCGGTAGTCGGAAGCACTATGGGAATAGTGCTCTTTGGATGCACCAACCAAAGGCTTATGGTCCTAAGCGATCTGGACTGGGACTCTAGTTGTTGGGTCGGTGACCATGCCTAGGGTGCGTTTCACTAGTCCCCATGATGGTCTGGCCAGAGCCCATGTCGTCTGCTCCCACCATCGCCCGATGGATGCCATCATCATGTCAGGCCCGACGTCGGTTGCTGATGATGCTGTGAGCATCTTGGTTTGGCCCGAGGCATTCATGCATAGGTGCCCAATGTGGAGTAGGCGCTAGGTTAGGTTGTGGCATGACTACGACCTCCTGTTTCATGCCTAGTGGCTATAGAGGTGAGCGGATGGAGCGATGTGTCTGGTGCGTCCCTATCCCCCTGGTGGGGAGAGAGGCCACGAGTCGGTGGCGTGACATGGAGCTCTCTACCTATTGAACAATGGCGGTTTCCACCAGTGTCTAGAGGTTCTGGTGGATCGCCTGTTCCTAGGGGTTGTCCAGCTCAAGAAGGCCACGTAGGAGCATCGCCGCCACGACGATGTTCTGGCCAGCCCGAGCGAACTATGGGAGATTGTTCCCCCCCATTGATGATGTTGCACTGGACCTGGCGGGCGTGACCCCAGGCGCCGCTCGCTAGGTCAAGCATGCAGGGCACAACGTGCTGCACCAAGCATGCCACTATCAGTGGTGGCTAGTTCAGCCACCTTTGTCATAGCTCCTTGCCATGTGCTTGGGCACACGCAAGGGCATCCGCACGAGGGTCCGATGGGGTGTGGGTCTATTGAGACTCCGCCACCACTGGTGGCTATCCTAGAGCATCCACCATAGCACACTCCTAGGATAGAGGGTGGCTAGGTGCCATGACATCGCTATTGCTAGAGCCGTTGCTCTCATCATCGTCATCCATGAGGTCGTGAAAAGAGGCAGGAGCATAGCTCGCCATCCCCACGAATTCAAATGTGAGAGGGGGCAGCACCAGCATCCTTTGGAGCCCCTAGGCATACGCGTCCATGGGGGACATGAGGCCATGGGGGAATCAGTCACATGGTGGTCGCGGCAAGGACAACGGGGTCCCTCTGGAGAATCGGCGAAAGATAGTAAATAGCGAGTAAATTACAAAGTGTATGTTACTAACAGTTGGGTTTGAGCCCTACACACGTGCCTCCTCGTGGTGACTTCAACATCGAAGCATAGGTGCCTCATCGTTGAAGTCACCAAGAGTCCTAGAGCTAATGGAGGACGTGCCTCCTTCGACGACCGCCGGAACAAGTGCCTCCTCACGGACGTGAAGCACACTGAGCCGATCGGCAATGAAGTCCAAGCTTCCAAAGAGGAAGGCCTAGGATAGCTCGAAGATGGGTAGAACCCACATCCCAGTAGGTGGGAGTGTGGAAAACTCTAGTGAGCTAAAGCGAGTCGTATCGCTCGAGCATGCCATGGTGATGGTGGCAGAAAGGTTGGCCATCCGATGACCAAAAGCATGAACATACGACGTCTTCCCCATGGACAGCGCTAACTATTGGTGCAGAAAGTGACCAACACATAAATATTTGTAGTTTTTCCATACGTTGTAATCGGATGTGGCCTAGCACTTAATGGCATAGGGTTTATACTAGTTTAGGCAACATGCCCTACGTCTAGTTTTAGTCGGTCGGTGACTTTATTCATGAGCCTAGGAGCTCAAAGTTTGCTGTGGGGTTACAAATGAGAGGGAGAAAGATGGGGGTGCAAGAGGTCTGGTCAGACTTTGAACTGAAGGGCCGAGAGTGACAGGAGCTCCTATATGCGCTAAGTATTCGAGCAAGTGCTCTGTGTAGCTTTAGAGTGTCTAAAGCTAGCAGAGGGTGAATCGATCGTTGGTTGTTTGTATCATCGAAGAGTTCCTAGAGTTGTGTTTTAATTGTCAATGGACCCCTTCATTGGAACTGAGTGCATCCCCTTTTATAGATGAAGGGGGTGGCCTTACAAGTGAGAGAGGGAGAGTTTGCATATGCTATTAAGTCTTGTTGCCCACGCCATCGGGTACAGTGATGATTGTAGGTGCCCGCAACACTGTTAATGTTAGATGCATGTGGCAGGTTCTGTCATCTTCATTGCGGTTGACTTGAGTGCCCTGCTTTACTTGTTCCGTCTGTTTCTTGGGTCATCACTGAGCGGGCGTCCCCGGTCGGTTTGTCCAAGTTGGCTCTAACTACGCTAGTCAGAGTAGAGTTGCAAGCAGAGGCTCGGTGCATCCTCGATCGGAGACGTGGGTCAGATTCAGAAGCAGCATTTAGCTAGGCCTTTCAGTCGAAGAGGTGGGCCATAGTCAGAAATGAGGCCTTCCGGTCGAAGAGGTGGGCCAAAGTTAGAAGTGGGTGCCATTCCTCTTTGGCCAGGCCTTTCGATCAGAGATTGGGTTGTCCTTCTAGCCTATCGTTAGGTATATGGGTCGGCCCAGGAGTTGTGCGTCATTCATAACATCATCTGCTGGGCTGAGCTTTTGTTGGGAAGTAGGTCCATGTGGGACCCTAGGTTTATGAACCCGACAGGAAGTTTATCATGAGGTGAAGATCTTTTGTTATAGTAGTTGACTCCAAATCTAGATAGAATATGTCGAATAGTGAGGTCAAGGGAATCACATCACACTGGCCATGCCCTTACCCTGCTCAGCCATCGCCCACTCCTAGCTCTGTGCGCCCCAGTGCGCCCAGGCCACCATGCCATGACCATGTTGCCTCTGCCCACCCCTTTCACGCATAGCACCCATACTGTAACACCCTCAATGTTATGTTGTATAGTTTTTGCCAAAAATCCTACATGAACATCAACTTGTGTGTAAATGCATGTAATATAGAGTATAAATCAATATTCGAAGATTGAAACATTTAGTTGAAACATGAAATGAAGGTTATATTTTGTGTTGCGTATTAACACTATGGATTCTAAATGAATTTTTATCGGACAAAAATGCTACAGAATGCATCGGCGGAACATAGTAAAATGGGTAGCTCGAACTTCGTAGCTAGTATATCAAGTAGGTAGGAATTGAAATTCGACGTGAAACCGTTCGAGGTTTCGCCATTCCGTGTAAGTGTGTGAATGGGTCGATGAAGCCATGTTCAACAATTTTTGTAGAGCGGTCGACTTAAGAAGTGGCAAGGTGTCATGGCTTAGGTCGATAGCTCTATGTACCCTCTTGAGTATAGAAGAATTGGATTGGCATTTGGACCATCGGGTAGGATTTTTCAACAGCTTTAAAAAGTGTGCAAGTCACATATTTTTGAACGAAGCCAGCGCTGGCCGCGGTCACCGCCCTTGCTTGGCCTGGCTCCACTATTGGCTGCCTAGCGAGCGCTACCAGGCTGGCCGCATTGCCACCATCGTGCCTATTTAGCCACGTCCACGCGCGTGGCTCCCTATGCTGCTGGCCACAACCTCTTGCTGCCACGCTCTGGCATGGCTCATGCACACTACACGTGCCCTATCGCCACAGCCACCACCATCGCAGTGCGCTGGCTGTTCGACCATCACTACCGCCCGGTCATCACCGCTGTTGGGTGCTTGGCTCGCGACTCACACACATGCGTGAGCACTGGGGCCGGCAGGCCTGGATGTTCCACCCTTCCATCACGTCCGCCTAGGCCACTGCTCGCCGTCATGTCTGCCAGCATGTTCGGCTCATCCAAACCGATGTTGCCACTCGCCTGAGCATGCTCACGTGCACCACCTGCATAGCCACTACTCTCGTTGACATTGTGACTACACACGCATGGGTTGGCCCCACCGACCCTCATCTTCATGGTTGCGCGCGTGTACACACCACGCCTTCCCATCGCCTTGTCTAGAGTCACCGACCGGCCGCGCCACGCTAAGGCCTAACTCCAGGAGCCTGTCCCCTCTTGCATTTGCCCACATTCGAAGGACGAATGGAAGTACAATGTTGGGCCTAACTTGCCCGGGGCGGTAGTACATGGCCGGGCGCGGATTTACGCTTTCACTGTCATCATTGTCACCTCTAAACCAAACGTCGTTGCCCTCAAATTAGCCGTGTACCATCCATCCCTTTCCAATTCACCATGCGCCCAAATAGCTAGAGTAGTTAGCTTCCAATTGGAGTCAATTCGACAGGTTTCCTTGCTTCGGTGAGGTAATGGGAAGAGTTGTCCTCTCAGTGGTGCACCATGGCTGGCGAGACGAGTTCTTGGCCAGGGCACTGCTCCTTGCTCTTTTGTTTCAATCGAGCATGGTTGTTGCCTATCCTAGACTCATTTGCCTTGCCCGTGCAGTGGCCCTACCGACGGTGCAGTAGGTCACCGGGAACACCTTCTCCATGGCTGGCGTGAACCGAAACCACCTTGCATGCATGGCCAGGCCATTGCTGTTCCTCACGACTTCATCTAGCCCGTCCGTCGCATCACTGGTGAGGTCCTCTTGCTTCTAGAGTAGCTAGTTGACTCAAATAGGGCCGAGGCTTGTCGGAGCATGAGGGCGGCCACCAGTGAATGGGCTTTGATGCTGCTCCTATGGCCAGCTCGGTTGAGCGCAGCAGCTATTCAATTAGGGCTTTAGGGTGGTTACTTTTAGACTGCTGAAGGGCACCGAGTAGCTGTAGAGGCGTTCAGGTAGGTGGTTTCACCAGTGTTAGGCTGTCGTGGCCAGACCCCATCGCAGCACGTGGCCACGCCTATGTGGTGCGCCGTTCTGTGCATTTGTTACCTCAATCGGTCGCACATGGTACGTAGATGCTCATAGGGGTGCTGGTGTGTGCCAAAGAGGTCGGTGCTCGTCGACGTTTGGCCGGCGAGGCCTTGGCCCTGTTAGTTCGGCCATCGGCTTCATAAAACGCAAATTCAAATAGAAGTAGGATCCTAGATGCAAACTCTGTGACTCGGTGAAATAGTATTCTAGTGGGTTGTGCGAATAAGGTAGAGACCGAGGGCTTTTTCGCTAATGAGCCAGCCGTGCGTGGCTTCACTATGGGCAGCCTGAGATAGGTCACGTCGCGCATCGCTGAGGTGGGCCACACTAGTCGCTGCGTCTGCGCACGTGCGGGACGCCATGGTGGGCCGAGCCGTCGCTCGCGGGCCACACGGTAAAAATTCATGTTTCCATTATCCAGTGAATTTCAAACATTATTCAATATAATTTCTAGCTGAACTTTGATAAATTATAGTAAATTGTGTAGTTGCCCAAAAATAGGGAGACCAATTTTGTTAGGTTCGCAAAAATACCATGTACTTGTTAGTATAATTAGATTACAGTTAGCTAGGACGATGGTAGGTTCATAAATTCAAACTAGAGAGCTTAATATTATGTGGATTAATAATTGTAGGAATTTTCGTGATAGATTGGTGATAGATATGGCTATGAAAATTTTACAGTAGACTCACTAGATTATTCTGTACTTGCTGTAAATTTTGTAGCCCTAGAGTAGGTTGGTAAGTAGAGTAGCTATTATCCTTGCTTTACAGCATATAGCGTAAATCAACATTAGGAGTAAGGATATCTGTAGTTGCTATAATAATGAGTGCCATACTTCATACTTGTTATTGGTAGCAATAGATAACTTAGTACCATAGTCGGTAACACTAGTGTAGTAGTTAGACAGAGGTACTTTATTTTAAGAGCTGATGTTGCTAGATTACTAAGTATTGCATCATCATTTCATGCATGTAGATCACGAGCTGGTAGAATTCGTGCCCGTCGACGAATCGGAGTACGACAAAGTCATTGAGGAGTACAAGGAAGAGATCCTCGTGCAAGAGGGAGCCTCAGAGTCATTTTGTGTTGACCTTACTGATCCGTTGCCTGCCCAAGGCAAGCCTCGGTGCATAACCCCTATTTTTAATGATAACTGAATATATATGATGTGCATTTATATTATAGAAATTTTATGGAAACTGCATGCACAAATATATCTACCAATGAGTCCTACTAGTACAGGTCGAGTAGCTGCTGTGCTCAGGATATCATTAGTGTGAGTAGCCTACCATTACTCACAAGTAGGTGATAAATATGATCACTCATGATAACATTTTTAAAGATAAATAATCACCGGGTAGGGATGTGGTTTGGGTATTGGTGGGTATAAAGGGTTGTGTCCTACGGCCAACAGGACATAACACGATTATACTTTTTTCCTGTCTGTGTCGATTAAGGATAGATCGTTACATAAGTCTCTAGGAAAGTCACAGATCTATTGTCCCAAGCACATACTTGGGTATAGGCACAGGGAAGACTTATTGCTCTCTTATCATGGATCCGGCTCTTTCCAGACCGACCGATTAGAGGCAGGGTGGTGGAGGTCCTTGCACCGCACTGAGTCCAGGACTCAGGAGTGAGGGCTTAGAGTCCAAGTTTGAATGGAGACTTAGACACCTAGGACAGGAGAGTGATGGGTTGGTCCTGCTTGTGCCTAGGGTACAAGCGGGGCATGTGTCTTCAGGGCACTCACCTAGGCACATTGATTTGCAAATCGCCGAGAAATCCGGTATGGCTTGTCTATGGTCTAGCACCGTAGTAAGAACTGAAAGATGAAAGGTGATGAAATGGAACTGATTGCTCAACTCTTGCTTGAAAATAGAACATATGCTTATATAGAATGGATAGATAATAACTTAATACGGCTGATAATAATAACTGAAATAAGGACTCACTATTAGTATTGCTTTCTACTAAAAGAAAACTAGCAAACCATAAAGCTTCTCATATTCCTTGGAGTCGGGAAATTATTCCCACTAGTCGGATAAGTCTTGTGAGTATATTGTGTACTCAGGGTTTATTTACCCTTGTTGCAGGTGATGCTTGAGAAGTACTGTTGTGTGGAGGATTCTTTTGGTGGGCTCAGATGGATCCTCATTCTTATCGCTAGATGTTTATTTAAAATTCTGTTGTTTATCATTCCGCACTCTGACATTTGGTATTGTAATAATGTAATTTTAAGAAACTCTGATGTATGAAATGGACAACTATTGTAACTCATTCTCATTATTGGTTCCTTGAGAAAAATGTGGATCTTTCGGGTTCTCCCTTGGGGGGTGCCCGATGGATACCGCCCGCTGTAGCTTGCTTTCGGGGTGCTTAGTGTCTGGTGGAAGATGAGCACCTCCATAAGCATGTTATTTCGGGCGGTTCTGCCACAGTTGGTACTAGAGCCAATAATGGTTACGAGTTTTATCACTCTTTTTCAAAACTTAAAAATTTGACCAACAAAAGTTTTGTGAAAAGTAGGATGCGATTAAGTTAGTTAAATATTTATAAGCCCTAGCAATATGGTCTATCTAGGATAGCGGCACTGGTCTTATCTAATTAATTTTCTATAGGTACACTGACTTACGTTGCGTAAGAAATCGTCTAGCATATGGAAAGTGAGTGTGCAATGTGCCAAAAATTTTTATGAATTCCGCTATATTTGGGCTTGAGTGAACATATAGGCTAAAGCATGCATCATGATAATAGCATCTTACTTAAACTGAAATCCCCCTACACGTATAATTGAATTAGTAAATTAATAGGACTAACTAAAGGAATGCTTTAATAAATGGGCTATCATTTCTCCAATCCCTTGTTTCTGATCGAGAAGGTTCTTCTAAACGAATGATTCCTATCTCTTATAGATGAATCTAAGGTCTAGACATGGGAGCACCAGTGCTAGGGCGGCTCACGGTCTTAGTGAGGGCCGAGGCGAGAGTGGCCAAGCCCATGAGCACAATAGGGAGAGCCATACGGCTCCACTTCTGGCTCCTCCTCCTCCGCCGCCATCGCCGCCTCTGAAGACTCATGCAAAGATGATGGCAGAGTTGTTAGCTGCTCACCGAGAGTAAGCCCATGCCATGGAAATCATGGCACAAGCTGTCGCGGGCTTTGCCCATGGAGTCCACGCGGGCAATGGTGGGAACGGGGGTGGTGCCCATCATCCTAAGGGACCCTCCTCTTACCAAGACTTCCTCAGGACCCACCCACCCACCTTCACACCATCAGATGAGCCCCTAGATGTGGAGCACTGGCTTTGCATCCTAGAGCAGAAGTTTCTGTTGCTCAATGTGGCCGATGAGCAGAAAGTGTGCTTTGCAGTGTAGTAGCTATTGGGGTCCGCAAGTGCATGGTGGGATACCTTCCATGCCATGCAGCAGCTAGATCATCCGGCAACCTAGCAGGAGTTCACCACAACATTCAGAGAGTTCTATATCCCTACTAGTGTCATCAATCGGAAGCTGACTAAGTTCCTAGAGCTGCGACAGGGGAGTATGACAATGATGGATTATGTTAATAAGTTCAATCACCTGTCCTAGTATGATGGCATTCATGTGGACACTGACAATAAGAAGAAGGACCGCTTCTTTCATGGCCTCTCTTCTATCCTTCAGGAGAAGCTATACACAGTGAACTATCAGACCTTTAGGGCACTAATGAACGCTGCCATCACCATGGAGGGATTTTAGCAGGAGTCCCAGGTAGAGTGGAAGAGGAAGTGAGTGGCTATGGGGTCTTCTAGCCACCCTCATACTCAGAAGGTATAGTTTGTCTAGCGGGGGCCCTATCAGTCATCAAGTGAGCCTTCGTTTCGGTAGCCCTAGCAAACTTCTCAGACTTCTTCCACACAGCACCATGCACCCACTCAACAGGTGCAGCCTCAGCAGCCTTAGGGACAGCAGGTTCCACCTCACTAGGGATTTGGGAACAAGCCTGGTGCATGCTTCAAGTGTGGCAAAGATAACCACTATGCTCGAGCGTGTCCCCAGAACCAGTCTGCTCAACCATCGGTGAACTCTAGGCAAGTCAGGAGGACTATGGTCAAGAAGAAAGTGCCTAGCAGGTCTAGATAGGTGCATTTCACAGATGTTGGGCAGATATTGGAGCAGGAACCGATGATGGCTGGTATGTTTACCATCGATTCCCATCCAGCTTATGTGTTGTTCGATTCTGGTGCATCACATTCCTTTATGAGCATAGGATTTGTAGATTGGCACAACTTACTACTTATGGCTATGCCGTATGCCTATAGAATCTATACTGTGGGTTCATAAATGTTCATCAATACCTGAATGGACACAGTAAGCTTGGTATTAGCCACCCACACTTACCACCTACAGTTCATGGCAATGCCTGGGCAAGGCATTTATGCTATTCTTGGAATTAACTAGTTGCGGGTGTATGGGGTAGTTTTGCATATGAAGCAGAGAAGTGTTGAGTTATGGCTTCCGTCTTCTGAGGATAGGATGTCTTAGCTTGTACCCTCAGATCCAGTCTTACTTGTTGCTGCCCATGCTGAAGCCTCTCCTGATCTTACCCCCATCCCTGTGGTTTGTGAGTTCCTAGATGTTTTTCCTGAAGATCTTCTAGGGTTGCCACCAGACAGAGAGGTAGAGTTCTCCATTGAGCTTGAGCCTAACACTGCTCCTATCTCTAGAGGCCCGTACCACATGGCTCCAAGGGAATTGGCTGAGATGAAGAAGCAGCTAGAAGAGTTGATGGAAAAAGGTTTCATACATCCTAGTTCTTCACCATGGGGTTGTCCAGCCATTTTTATGAAGAAGGATGGTACTCTATGGATGTGTGTGGATTACCACCCTCTTAATGTGGTAATAGTTAAGAACAAGTATCCTTTGCCCTGCATAGATACTTTGCTCAATCAACTAGCTGGTGCCAAGGTGTTCTCGAAGATTGACCTCTGATCAGGCTATCATCATATCAAGATCAGACCATATGATATACCAAAGACATCTTTTTCTACTAGGTATGGGTTGTATGAGTACCTAGCGATGTCTTTTGGTCCCACCAATGCTCCTGCCTTCTTCATGTACCTAATAAATTTAGTCTTTATGCCAGAGCTGGATAAGTTTGTGGTAGTATTCATTGATGATATACTGATTTATTCCAAGAATGATGAAGAGCATGCCCAACATCTTTGGATAGTGCTGTCTCGACTAAGGGAACATAAGCTTTATGCTAAATTCAGCAAGTGTGAATTTTGGTTAGATCGAGTGTAGTTTTTGGGGCATGTGTTGACACCTAACGGCGTTTCAGTAGATCCCAGCAAGGTGCAAGATGTGTTGGATTGGAAGTCTCCCAAGTCTGTGCACCAGATTCACTAGTTCCTTGGTATAGCTGGATACTATCAGTGTTTCATCCTGAATTTCTCCAAGATGGCCTAGCCAATGACCAAGCTACTCTAAAAAGAAGCTAAGTTTGATTGGACCCAACTTGTGAAGAAGCCTTTCAAGCTCTGAAGACATTTCTGACCACTACTCCTATGTTGGCCCAACCGGACATTAATAGACCCTTTGATGTATATTGTGATGACTCAAAGATGGGGTTGGGTGTGTGCTTATGAAAGATGGGTGTGTGATGGCTTATACTTCACGCCAACTGAAAAAGCATGAGGTGAATTACCCTACTCATGACTTAGAGCTGGCTGCTGTTGTCCACGCTCTAAAGATTTAGAGGCACTATCTGTTGGGCAATAAAGTGCATATTTTTATAGATCACAAGAGCCTCAAGTATATTTTCACTCAGTCTAAGCTAAATATGAGGCAACAGAGATGGTTAGAATTGATAAAGGATTATAACTTGGAAGTCCATTATCACCCAGGAAAGGCCAATGTAGTGGCTGATGCTTTAAGCCAAAAGTCATACTAGGTTGAGGAAACACCTTTGTCTCTCAACCACATAGAGGTGTTGGTTCACATTGCATTGACCTCAGAATTGCTAGAGCAGACTATTTGGGAGAAAAAGGAAGACCCCAAAGAAATTCCCCACATCAGAAAATTGATTGCCGAAGGGCGTGGTCCTCACTTTAGTGTTGATGAGCATGGAGTAGTGAGGTACAAGGATAGATTGGTGGTTCCATCCAATGAGGAGCTGAAAAGGAAGATTTTGAATGAAGCTCACCATTCAAAGCTATTTGTACTGGTGATCCAACATGAAGCAGGACATCACCCGACACATCGTGGAATGCGACACTTGTGGTAGGGTTAAAGCAGATCATATGCGTACTCCCAGATATTTGTAGCCCTTGCCTATTCCTGTATGGAAGTGGGAAGATATTTCCATGGACTTTGTGGTGGATTTGCCCTGCACATCTAAAGGCTATAATTCTATTTGAGTCATTGTGGACCATCTCATCAAGTCTGCTCACTTTATTTTGGTGGACACTAGATATACAGCCAAGAAGTATGCTAAGGTATATTTTGATCGAATTGTGACCCTATATGGAGTTCCCCTTACTATCATCTCGGATAGAGGGTTAGTCTTTGTCTCTTATTTATAGGAGCAACTGCAACAATGTTTGGGCACTCATCTCCTTAGAAGCTCAGCCTATCACCCCCAGATTGATGGCCAAACTAAGAGGGTGAACTAGGTGCTTGAGAATATGTTGAGAGCTTATGACATTTCTTTTCCTGAGAAGTGGGATGCCTGCTTGAAGCTAGCGGAATTTTCGTACAATAATAGCTACCAAGAAAGCATCTGTATGGCACCATTTGTAGCTCTATATGGAAGAAAGTATAGGACACCACTCAACTGGGTTAAAGTGGGAGACCATGGTTACTTTGGTCCAGAATTCATCAAAGAGGCTCAAGAACAAGTCACCATTATTTGAAATCACTGGAAGGTAGCTCAGAGCCGACAGAAGTCTTATGCGAACAAGTGAAGAAGGCTTTTGTAGTTTGGAGTGGGAGATTATGTGTATCTCAAGGTGTCTCCTATGAGAGGGGTGCATTGGTTTGGTATTCATGGAAAACTAGCTCCTCGATATGTGGGTCCCAACAAGATTTTGGCACAGTGTGGCCTAGTGGCGTATCGACTCTAGCTCCCTAATATCTTATCTGTGGTACATGATGTGTTTCATGTCTCTCAGTTGAAGAAATGTCTGTGAATGCCTGATGAAGCTGTGGAAATTGAAGGGCTTCCCCTCTAGCCTAATTGACTTATGTTGAGCACCCTGTCAAAATCATGGATGAGAAAGAAAGAGTGACCAGAAATAGTGTGGTAAAGTTCTACAAAGTGCAATGGCAAAACCATACAGAGGATGAGGCCACGTGGGAGCAAGAGAGTTACCTATTGAAGCATTACCCCCACCTTCTCTCTGGTTCTGATAGTTAGTTGCTGCATCAGAATGTAATTCCAATCTCCTTCTCATACTAGACACATGAAATCTTAGGTCAAGATTTTGTTTTAGGGGGTAGGTTTGTAACACCCTCGGTGTTATGTTGTATAGTTTTTGCTAAAAACCCTACATGAGCATCAACTTGTGTGTAAATGCATGTAATATAGAGTATAAATCAATATTTGGAGCTTGAAATGTTCAGTTGAAACATGAAACGAAGGTTATATTTTGTATCGCGTATTAACACTTAGGATTCTAAATGAATTTTTATCGGACGAAAATGCTACGGAACGCAACAACAGAACATAATAAAATGGGCAGCCCAAACTTCATAGGCAATAATGAAATATGTATGGTCGAGGATGAGATTCGCTAGCTAGTATATCAAGTTGGTCGGAATTGGAATTTGACGCGAAACTGTTCGAGGTTTAGCCATTCCGCGTAAGTCTATGAATGGGTCGACGAAGCCAAGTTTAGCAATTTTTGTAGAGCGATCGTCTTAAGAAGTGGCAAGGTGTTGTGGCTTAGGTTGATAGCTCTATGTACCCTCTTGAGTATAGAAGAATTGGTTTAGCATTTGGACCATCGGGTAGGATTTTTCAACCTCTTTAAAAAGTGTGCAAGTCACATATTTTTGAACAAAGCCAGCGCTGGCCGTGGTCACCATCCCTGCTCGACCTGGCTCCACTGCTGGTTGCCTAGTGAGCGCTGCCATGTTGGCCACGTCGCCATCGTCATGCCTGTGTAGCCATGTCCGCGCGCGTGGCTCCCTACGCTGCTGGCCATGACCTCCTATCGCCACGCTCTAGCACGGCTCATGCACGCCGCACGCGCCCTATTACCACTACTGCCGCCATCACTACCGCCTGGTCAAGACCGTTGTCGCACGCCTAGCTCACGACTCATGCACACGCGAGCACTGGGGCCTGGCGGGCCTAGATGCTATGCCCTTCCATCACATCCACCTGCGCCACTACTCATCGTCATGTCTACCGGTGTGTTTGTCTCGTCCAAACCGGTGTCACCACTCTCCTGAGCACGCTCATGTGCACCGCCTACACAGCCACTGCTCTCGTTGACATTGCGACTGTGCATGCATGGGTTGGCCCCACCGGCCCTTGTCTTCATGGTTGCACATGTGTACACACCACACCTTCCCATCGCCTCGTCTAGAGAGTCACAAGCCAGCCACGCCATGCCAAGGCCTAACTCCAGGAGCCTGTCCTCTCTCGCATTTGCCCATGTTCGGAGGATGAGTGGGAGTACAGTGTTGGGCCTAACTTGCCCGGGGCGGTAGTACGTGGCTGGGTGCTGATTTATGCTGTCGCCATCGCCATTGTCACCTCTAAGCTGAAAGCCGTCGCCCTCAAATTGGCCATGTACTATCCATCCCTTTCCAATTCACCGTGCCCCCAAATAGCTAGAGTAGTTAGCTTCCAATTGGAGTCAATTCAACGTGTTTCCTTCCTTCGGTGAGGTAATGGGAAGAGTTGTCCCCTCGGTGGTCCGCCATGCTCGACGAGATGAGTTCTTGGCCGGGGGCACAGCTCCTTGCTCTTTTGTTTCAATCGAGCACAGTTGTTGCCTCACCTTGACTCATTTGCCTCGCCCATGCAGTGGCCCCACCGATAGTGCAGTAGGTCACCAGGAATGTCTTCTTTGTGGTTGGCACGAACCAGAACCACCTTGCACGCGTGGCTAGGCCATTGCCGTTCCTCGCGACTTCGCCTAGCCCGTCCGTCACATCGCTGGTAAGGTCCTCTTGCTTCTAGAGTGGCTGGTTGACTCAATTAGGGTTGAGGCTTGCCGAAGCACGGGCGCGGCCGCCGGTGAACAGGCTTTGATGCCGCTCCTGTGGCCAGCTCGGTTGGGCGCAATAGCTATTCAATTAGGGCTTCAAGGTGGTTACTTTTAGACTACTGATGGGCACCGAGTAGCAGTAGAGGCGTTTGGGTAGGTGGTTTCACCGGCGTCGGGCTGTCGTAGCCAGACCCCGCCGTGGCACATGGCCACGCCTGCATGGTGCACTGTTCTACGCATTTATTACCTCAATCAGTCACACATGGTACGTAGATGCTCATGGGGGTGCTGGTGTATGCCGGAGAGGTCGGTGCTCGCCGGTGTTTGGCCGGTGAGGCTGTGGCCCTGTTAGTCCGGCTAGGGGCTTTGTAAAATGTGAATTCAAATAGAAGTAGGGTCCTAGATGCAAACTCTATGACTTGGTGAAATAGTATTCTAGTGGGTTGTGCGAATAAGGTAGAGAACGGGGGCTTTTTTGCTAATGAGCCAGCCACGCGCGGCTCCACTGTGGGCTGCCTGAGATGGGCCGCGTCACGTGCCGCTGAGGTGGGCCATGCCGGTCGCTGTGTCTGCGTGTGGGCAGGACATCGGGGTGGGCCGAGCCGTCGCTCGCGGGCCGCGCGGTAGAAATTCATGTTTCCATTATCCAGTGAATTTCAAACGTTATTCAATATAATTTCTAGCTGAACTTTGATAAATTGTAGTAAATTGTGTAGTTGCCCAAAAATAGGGAGACCAATTTTGTTAGGTTCGCAAAAATACCATCTACTTGTTAGTACAGTTAGATTACAGTTAGCTAGAATGATGGTAGGTTCATTAATTCAAACTAGAGAGCTTAATATTATGTGGACTAATAATTGTAGGAATTTTCGTGGTAGATTGGTGATAGATATGGCTATGAAATTTTACAGTAGACTCACTAGATTATTTTGTACTTGTTGTAAATTTTGTAGCCCTAGAGTAGGTTGGTAAGTAGAGTAGCTATTATCCTTGCTTTATCGTATATAGCGTAAATCAACATTAGGAGTAAGGATATCTCTAGTTGCTATAATAATGAATGCCATACTTCATACTTGTTATTGGTAGCAATAGATAACTTAGTACCATGGTCGGTAGCACTAGCATAGTAGTTAGACGGGGGTACTTTATTTTAAGAGCTGTTGTTGCTAGATTACTAAGTATTACATTATCATTTCATGCATGTAGATCACGAGCTAGTAGAATTCGTGCACGTCGATGAACAAGAGTACAACAAAGTTATTGAGGAGTATGAGGAGGAGATCCTCATGTAGGAGGGAGCCCCAGAGCCATTTGGTGCTGACCTTACTGACCCGTCGTCTGCCCAAGGCAAGCCCCGATGTATAACCCCTATTTTTAATGATCACTGAATATATATGATGTGCATTTACGTTATAGGAATTTTATGAAAACTACATGCACAAATATATCTACCTATGAGTCCTACTAGTACAGGTTGAGTAGCTGCTATGCTCAGGATATCGGTAGCATGAGTAACCTACCATTACTCACAAGGAGGTGATAAATATGATCACTCATGATAACATGTGTAAAGATAAATGTTGACCGAGTAGGGATGTGGTTTGGGTATTGGTGAGGGTAAAGGGTTGTGTCCTATGGCCAACAGGACATAGCTCGGTTAAACTTTTTCTCTGTCTGTGTTGATTAAGGATCGGTCATTGCATAAGTCTCTAGGCAAGTCACACATCTATTGTCCCAAGCACATACTTAGGTATGGGCGCAGGGAAGACTTGTTGCTCTCTTGTCATGGATCCATCTCTTTCTGAACCGACTAATTGGAGGTAGGGTGGTGGAGGTCCTTGCACCGCACTGAGTGCGAGACTAAGGAGTGGGGGCTTGGAGTCCAAGTTTGGATGAGGACCTAGACATCCAGGATAGGAGAGTGATAGGTTGGTCCTACTTGTGTCTAGGGTACAAGCGGGGCGTGTGTCTTCAGAGCACCTAGCTGGGCACATTGATTCGCAAATCGCTGGAAAATTCGGTACAGCTTGTCTGCGGTCTAGCACCATAGTAAAAACTGAAAGATAAAAGGTGATGAAATGGAACTAATTGCTCAACTCTTGCTTGAAAATAGAATAGGTGTTTATATAGAATGGAAAGATAATAACTTAATACGGCTGATAATAATAACTAAAATAAGGACTCACTATTAGTATTGCTTTCTGCTAAAAGAAAACCAGCAAACCATAAAGCTTTTCATATTCCTTGGAGTCAGGAAATTATTTCCACTAGTTGAATAAGTCTTGCGAGTATATTATGTACTCAGGGTTTATTTACCCTTATTGCAGATGATGCTTGAGAAGTACCGTTGTGTGGAGGATTCTTCTGGTGGGCTCAGACGGATCCTCGTTCTTATCGCTAGATGTTTATTTTAAATTTAGTTGTTTATCATTCCACACTCTGATATTTGGTATTGTAATAATGTAATTTTAAGAAACTCTGATGTACGAAATGGACAAGTATTCTAACTCATTCTCATTATTAGGTCCTTGGGAAAAATGTGGATCTTTCGGGTTCTCCCTTGGGATGTGCCTGACGGATGCCACCCACTGTAGCTTGCTTTCAGGGTGCTTAGTGTCTGGTGGAAGCGAGCACCTCCATAAGCATGTTATTTTGGACCGTTCTGCCACACATACCGCGCTACTCCCTCGCCCTGACCTTATCCCGCTGCGCTCGCCCTTCTATTATCGATCCCTCCCCTTCGCTTCGCTACTCATACCACCCGCCATGGCCGAGCTCTAGAGCTCACGGCCACACCGTTCGTTCTCGCTGCTGCGTTCGGTTGCAGGCCGAGTTGATCCCACCCCTACCTCTACCTCTCTCCTCGCTGTGCCCCGCGCGTGCTCGTCGTAGCCTACGTTGCTGAGAGCTACCGTGGGCCCTGCTTGGGCCACCGCCGTGTGAGCACGTGGCCTCGCCGCTACACCCTACCCCGTGCATGAACAGAGCCTAGCCCTGGGCGCATTGTTGCCGCCTAGTTCCGTGCAGCTCGCCCTCACCACCCGTCATGCCCCACAGCGCTGTCGCGGCCGATCTGCACGTGGCTGAGCTGCATGTACACACGGCCGGCCCTCCACACTTCTCCTCCGACCGAGCTGTCGTTGCCCATGCATGCGACTGGGGCCGCTGCTACCCCCGTGCACTGCCCTCGCCTTCGTCGGTGGCCTCTACCGGCCAAATCGGTCCTACCGCGGCCCTCCTCTGCTCGGTGAAGACAAGGAAGAAGAAGAAAAGGACCTCACGCTTAAATATAAGCTTTTCTAGAATTTCGAATGTAAATCTCGTGACTCACATGAATAGTGCTGCTAGACTGTGGGTTGATTTAGGAAAAGTTTAGGGGCCTCGATGCAAAGTGTTTGTCTTTTATGGTTTTTCCTTTTTCTTTTATGTTTAAATCGGCTAAAACTTTGAAAATTCATAATAAATTATAGAAAAATCATAAAAATATCAAACTAGTTTTGTTACACTCCATACAACTAGATCTATGCAGTAGATACATAATATGACATGTTTTCGTATAAAATTTTTGCTATAGATATTTGCCTATGCTTTTTAATGTTAAATTCATATTTGTTGTTTTATGAATCCAATTGTTGTGAATTTTTTATAGTAGGTAAATTGTTGCACGTTGGTGCTGTGGTAAAAAATTCATGTTCAATGGATGTTTATTTAATGAGTTATTGAATTATCATGTGTCACATGCTTTTATTGCCATTAAATCTTAATTAACTGTTAGTAAATAATATGCTTATCCAGAAATTATGAAATTCATGCAGTAGTTATATTTAGTAAAGATGTATCACCCATAATTTTTTCATGTCCAAAAGAGATGTTTGGTGCGCTACCTTTTTATTTCTTGGTTATAATTATTAAAGCTTTTATATGTGTTAGGTTTTTAGATTAGGGTTAATATACGTGTGTCTACACTATTTGTTTTACATGGTGACTAGGCAAAAATATGTTTAGTAAGTAGAAGTGTGCTTGACATATTATGATAAGCTTTCACTTGTATGTAAAAAATGCAAATGGTTGTTTTGCTCACTTGTGTTAGGTTGATAATAGTAACTCACAAGTAAGTCACTAGGAGAGGATGAGAGTCGAACCTCCAACGTTTAGTTACCTTTCACCATGGTGTCATGATGCTTGTATTGTAGTGTTTGTAAATGTCTTGCTATGCTTGTTTGACTTAAGCATGCATTGCATTATTGTATATCATTTAGGAACGATGATCGATCGATGGATCGACTGAAGGATGTTGGCGTCAAGCAAGAGAGGGTGTCGTAGTGATCAGTCCTGAAGATGATGGTTGATGATGCTGAAGATGGATCCAGCTAACTCAGTGTTAATAAGTTACCAAGGCACGCCCCGGTGCATAACCCCTATTTTTCTAGCACTTATTAATATGTTGTTTGTGCATTAAGTTGCAGGAGTTGCTTAAAACCCACCTGCATAAATATTTTATCCTATGAGTAGTACTAGTATGATAGAAATCGTGTAGTGTGCCATGCTATAGGGCTTACGGTAGAAGTCGAGTGATGGACGGTTACTCGCGAGAAATAGAAGATGGTTATACTGTTACTACTATCATATGGACTTGAGATGCTGGATAATAATTGGAGACTGGGCGGGAAGTAGAAAATGGTTTTTCTGAATGGTTGGTGGGTGCCGCAGAGCCGGGCTCTGGGTGCCCGTTTTCCCGCCTGTGTTGGTTAAGTATCGTACCGTTGGTAACGATGTGACAAGCTTGAAGGTACCAAACACATAACAGGGGCCTGAGTTACAGTTGACCATGAAGCTTAGTACTTTCTTACGACTAAGGTGCGCAAAACGTTCACCGGAGTGTTTCGCTGGCCATCTAGTGGCTGTTTTAGGACGGGGAATGTCCATGGACCAAACTTAGGAGGGGGAAACCCGTCCGGGATGGGCCTCCTAGGGTGGGTTCCCCGAGGTGGTTAGGTCATTTCGGGCCATGGTCGTACGATTAGAATGGCAGCCTGGTACTTGCTCTTTTGAGAGAAGTACATGCGTGTGTTTGGGATTGTCCAACTGAATATACATCGATTGCAATCGCCGTCCTCCTCGGATATGGATACCACTTGTCGCACCACTGCTATCGTAGTTAATGCAACTGGAACATGGAGTTGATGATGAGGCTTATGTCGGATGATGAAATATATTCTGATTGCTTACCACATGCTTGAAAGTATTTCAGGTGCTTACCTAGAGTGGTTAAGCAATAAACTTGATGTGACTGCTAAAACCTTGAATACCAGGATGCACTATTAGTAATGCTTCTGTGCAAAAACAACTAAACAGCTAGCCAAATAGTCCCCTGCATATCCTTGAGAGTCGGTAGACTACTCCCACCTAGTCGGGTAAGTCTTGCAGAGTACATTGTGTACTGTTTTATTCTCCCTGTTGCAGGTAACAGGTGGATGCTGGAGCTAACTGTTGCTATGTGTGGATACCTCTTGGTGGGCTCAGTGAGGTTTGCTCTATCGCCGCTATCGTAGCATCTTATTCTTAAATCCCTACATTTACTTCAATATTCAAAACTTTTAAGTTTCCACTGCTTTTGTATAAAATAACCTTTCTTTCGCTGTTTTTTATAAAATCTGTTTTGTAAAAACTCTTATTTATGAAATGTTGTGATGTATGAAATGGTTATGAATGTTGTAAGCTTTATTCACTTGTTTATGATCCTGATAGAAATGTGGATTTTCGAGTTCTTCCGCTGGGTGTGCTTGACAGACTACCGAGTTTTGCTTAGTCTCTTATGTACTTAGTGTCAAATGACTGATAAGTATATCTAGGATTAGGTTAAATTGGATGATTCTGTTATATTTGTTATGAGAGAAAAATACTATGGTACCGCGCCAACAGAACCAGCAGCATGCAGTATTAGTAGCAGTACTACGCCACGGGTGAGCCTCCGGCTGCAGGCCTACTTTGGACAATGCCTTGATGACTCAGGCGGCAATACTACTGCCTGCCGCAGCTCCAACCAAAAGCGGCTGGCTGCTGAACTGCCGGATCCTCAAGGGTTCAGCAACCAGGCTGCCTTACCCGGTTGCCCGGCAGGTAATGACTCTTGAGTCAGTTGCGTTTAAATATATTATTATGCACGCACGCTAATGGAGAGTGATAGTGCTGATGTTGTTAGGCCAAGTCGCCTAGTGGTAGCATTTCAGTTGCAATCAGGATGGTACCATGGAAAGCCATAGCAATAAACTTCATCTCCCAAGCTGTCGATTCCTGCTGTGGCGAGGTCAGAGAAAAGTACTACTTGTTGCCGCCGTCGCCCATCGCCGATGATGGATGCATGTAGATGTGAGAGGTCCATTGTGGAATTGACTTGAGTGAATGCGGTTCTATCTTTCCTTTGCTCCTTTTGAAACTTTATTTTAGTGTTCGAGATGGCTTTAGCCGGAGCTAAAGCGAAACATATACTAATTTTCAGTGCCCGAGGATAAGGAAGCAAACTAGTAATTTGTAGTTGAACTTATGCGTTGAAAGTTCAGAACGAACCAAAACTCGTTGGTTGACCAGAAAACTGAACTGAAACAGGCTCGTATTCAGCACAGGAAAAGACAGGTTCACCACCAAACTCGCCGCTAAGCTATAAACATCGACGCCTGACATGGCAACTACAAGTGATGAGGAAGAAAAAAAAACACAAAGAGAAACGGCACATCATGTAGTGTGTTTGTCGGAGTTAATTTACTGTTGCTTCCGCGCGCGCAATGCCTGCCTCTTTACAGCTGCAGCGAACCATTGCGAGTTGATAGATGGTGGGTGCGACGTCATTCCACACGAACATGGACGCTTTCCAAGCATGGTAGTACTTGTCACTTGTGAATTGAGATTGGACCTGGAGCCACCCCCTGCCCTTGCATCCTTGCTCCTCGACGTGACATGCGTCATGTTTGTTTGGACTTGTTTGACTGATAAGCCATGGCTAAAAGTAATGTTGGCTGATTTAGTGTGAGAGAAAAATATTGTTCGTTGGTTGAAAAAAATACGAGAAAAAAACCAAACAAGCCCAAACAGGACGATGGTTCGGAGCATCTGGCGTGGCCATCAGTGTCCGTTTCCTGCTTGAAATCAAATCAAAACCATGCCGACCTGATTGATCGATTCTTTTAGACATGCTCGGCCCTGATCTCCCGTGCATTGTTCGTCAACCATTTTTTATTGTTCGTTGACATTGTTCATTAGTCAACGGGCCTAAACAAACAGCAGAAAAGAACAGGTATTCGCGGAGATGTCAAAACGGTTGACCTGCTCCAAACTCGGTAGCAGGTTCAACCAAAAGGGAGGCCCGCTCTTACATTTCTGGCTCACCTCCACAGTCCACCGAGCTAAATTAACAAATGTCCAGTGGCATCCGCAGCCTTGGAAACACGGGTTAGCTTACACATGGGAGGAGACACTGTAATCATAGGATGGTGAGGCTACTAAGTACTAAAAGGCTGTAGTCCGCGTAAAACTATACTCCGAGATAA